>NW_025356027.1:0-10062 GCF_016433145.1 Gracilinanus agilis | reverse complement strand
TCTCTCTCTCTGTCTCTCTCTCTCTCTCTCTCTCTCTCTCTCTCTCTCTCTCCCCCTCCTTCCCCTTCCTTCCTTCTTTCCTTCCTTCCATATTATTATTGATTATAAGACAGAAGCAGGTCAAGAGCTGTCATTTTATACATTTCTTATTCTTTGCAACCAAAGTTGGAGTTTTCTTGGCAAAAATACTAGAATGGTTTGCCATTTACTTTTTCAATTCATTTTACAGATGAAGAAACTGAGGCAAACAGGATAAAGTGACTTGCCCAGGGTCACACAGCAAGGAAGCTGTACAAAAGTCTCAAGATTTTAAAATATTATTTATATTATATGATGATGGTATGTTAGTGTTACAAAATTATTAATGAAGAAAAAATATATTTTTTTTACTGGTGTGTTTCATAATTCTCTTTAAATTAGTATATTGTAAGATATCTATGCAAAAAATGTTAGACGATGCATTTTTATTTAAGAATGTAATATGTGTAAAAAACAGTAGAATGTGTTTGACCTAGGGGAAAATATTATATATTATATGTATATTACATACATTATATAACGTAATACTATCTATCTCTGAGGTTTGTTATGAGGCTAATATGTGATAATCTTTATAAAGTGTTTTAGAAACTTTAAAGTACTATATGTATGTTAGTTGTTTTATTATTTAAAAATGGAATTTATTGAAATTAAAAATTACTTTTTGTAATTTACCATAAAAAGCTAAAGATCTTAATAGAAAAAACCCAGGCAATTGTTTCAGGGAAAAGCTTAGGATCATTAAAAATTACTTTTAATTCTGTATTATAAAAGATGGTTCTCAGATGATACAGGGAGAAATGTAGGTGATGTAAAAACAAAAGACACTAACAAAATTTAGTATTTAAGAAACTGGGTTTGGGAAAAGTTACATTTTATTTTTCTATAAACTCTACAATATCCTTCCCGATTCATTCTTGTACCCCAGGGCTTTCGACTCTGGTGATAAAGACACAGTTGTTATTACACTCATAGGTATGGTAAGGATCAGAAAATCACACCCATTGATTTTATTATCTAATCAGAAATATGCAGAAAGATACTTTAGTGATCATCTAGCCCAACTGTCTTATATTATGGATGACAAACTAAGTCCCAGAGAGGTCAGATGACTTGTAGGTAGTTTTCAAAATTCCTTTGAAACAAACTTTTTTTACCAAGTCATTGGAAGGGTTATTCTTCTAGTGGTGAAAGAAAGTCCTGGAAAGCCATGGGTAAAATGTTCATTAGCAGTTATATGTAGTAAGTACTATCCATAATAACTTTCCATTCTGAGAATATCATTTTGTTTTAATTGCCTTTGTGCTTGAATTATCTATTTTAATGCTCTAGTTTGATTCTTTGCACCTGAGGAGACTATCTGGGCAGGATTTTTTTTAATTGGAGAAACAATAACTTTACCAGCTAGGTAGAAGTACACTTAAAGCAAGATCATGAGGACAAGAAAGGCTCCCACAGACGGACACTGTCCTAGGAAATCATAGACTGATTTTGGAAGGCAATGTATTTGTCTTTTTTTTTTTCCTGCCTGTAATGTCATGGAATAGTCCTTGGTCTCTACATGCTCTCCTTCAGACCTCCCTTACTCTAAAAGAAATGACAGACCATATAGCTAGAACTGGAAGGAACTTAAAGGTGATCCACTCTCTCATTTTAAAGATGAGGCTACTATAAAATTGGTGACCCTCTCAAGATAAGAGAGGTGACACAATGGATAGAACACTGGACCTGAAATCTGGGAGATTGGAGTTCAAAACTAGCCTCAGGCACTTACTAGTTGTTTGACTCTGGGTAAGACACTTAACCTCTGTCTACCTCAGTTTTCTCAGCTGTAAAATGGGGATGATAATTACGAGGATCAAATGAGATAATATTAGTATATAATATTAGGTGACAGCTTAGTTTAGTATTTATTCATTCCTTATTGTGTGCAAGGTGTCAGGGATAAAAAGATTTTAAAATTCCTGTTCTTAGCAACTAAAAATATTTTTCAAAAATTCATATTGCTCTTTTTTTCTGATATCACCCTAATTTCCCAAAATATTCCTGCTTCTTCCCCCGTGCAGAAAGCCATCCAGTAAAACAAAGTATAAAAAAAAGAAAGGGGGAGGAGAGAAAGAATAGTTCTTTAAAATTAACCAACATATTACTCAAGCCCAATAGTGTATGCAGCATGAAATTTTCATCATCCTCAACTCCTATGAGGAAAGGAGAGAGGTGCATTCTCCTTTCTCTTTTTCAGGGCCACTTTGCATCAAATTATATACACCTCTTCATGCCTTCCTGTATTCTTCATTGTTTTTTACAGCTTCGCTTTCATGTGCTATAATTTGTTTAATCATTCCCCCAATAAGTGGGCATCTACCTTGCTCACAGCTCTTTGAGTTGCTAAAAAAATAGTGGAAGGAGAGCTAGTAGTGTTCTAGTGTGGTGCCAGCCTAAATTGGGATCACTTCAGCAAGTTTAGTGTCTAAATATGTGGCAAGTGCTTGTGGGTAATAAAATACAATTTACTCTACTATTTAAGAATTAAAAGAACACAGTTTAGAAGGATATACATTTACGGGGGCAGCTGGGTCAGGCCTAGAGACGGGAGGTCCTAGGTTCAAACCCGGCCTCAGCCACTTCTCAGCTGTGTGACCCTGGGCAAGTCACTTGACCCCCATTGCCCATCCTTACCACTCTTCCACCTATGAGACAATACACCGAAGTACAAGGGTTTAAAAAAAAAAGGATATACATTTAAAATAAAATACCTCCCAGATCTTCCTACAATCAACAGGGCAGGTGGGCAACCAGTACTGAGGTGAGTTCTGGAAACTATTCTTTCTGGGCAAAATTTCTTTATGCTTTAAGGACCAAAAAAAAAATCCTAACTTTCTCAAGAGGTCAACCTAAATTACCTGTCCCTATAGCAACAGTTTAGTGCAGCAGTTCATGAAAGGTATGTTCCATAGATGCCAGGCAGTGCTCAAGGTTAGACCTATTTTTATAATTATGCTGAAATTATTTGCTTATTAAAATACTCCCCCTTTTTGAGCTACATATCTACATGAGGCCAGATTTTCTTCATAAGCTTCAAAACAATATTTCATGACATAATGAATGAAGAAGCAGAGAGGAGAATTTTGCTCTCTTCTGTTAAGATAGCCAATCAAAAAGATTTGCAAAAATATGTAAAATGATGCCAGTCTTCTCACTAATTTTTTTGTTTTGGAAAATATAGTTATTTTGTAAAATGTTATTTATATGAACATGTAATTGGGTTTATTATTATTTTAATGACTTAATAATTAACAATTTAAAATATTTCCAGTTTGAATTAGTAATAAATATTCATAGGTACAACCAGCAGTATGCAGCTAAATGTTTACCAACTGACTCTCCAGGAGGAACATATGTACTCACAATAGCTAAATTTAATCTCAATCATTAACATTTTCTCCATTGCTTCCTTAAGTTTAGACAATCAACAAAACAATCAATCAGGCTCTGAAAATTTAACAGAACATTCCTGGATGACCAAACTCAGGGCACTATCATTCTGATTTGTATATAAAAATAAGGGAAAAGATCCAGATAGAATACCATAAAAGCAACTGAAAGATCAGTTTTTGTGATTTGAAAGAAGGGAGGAGAATGTCAGAACCTTAGGAGAGGGGTTAACCTGAGGTCTACAGATAGATGTTAGGGTATCTATGAACTTGGGAAAAAGTTACATCTTATTAACTTTTGGTTTCCTTTATATTTTACATCATGCATTTAAAAACATGATTCTTAGAAGGGGTCCATAGGCTTCACTAGATTATAGGAGCCTACAACACAAAAATGTTAAAAATCTCTGATTTATCAGAATGAGAAGGAAGAATTTATAGTAACTGACAACTGACTAGATATGGGCAAAGGGGGTGGTGGGGTTGGTGGTGGGTGATAGTAGTGATGATATAGAAAAGAATCCAGCCCTAAAGAAGCTTATATTTTTGTAATGGAAGACACTGCTTGTTGTCACAATAGTAATTGTCAGGAAGAGGTGTTTTGATCAGAGAAACTATAGGAAAGGTAAGTGGAGTCAAAGAAGAATTTATTGGCATATCCCTTCCAGGAATGATATGACATTGACTAATTAGAAGTGTGCTAGTAAATGTTTAATGACTGGCTTTTCCTTACGACTTTTCAAATGATCAATAGCTCTCCTTCATTCCTGGAATTCTCTCCTCCCCTTTTTTTAAACCCTTACCTTCTGTCTTAGAATCAATATTGTGTGTTGGTTTTAAGGCTGAAGAATGGTAAGAGATAAGCAATGGGGGGTTAAGTGACTTTTCCAGGGTCACACAACTAGGCAGTATCTGAGTTCTCTCCCTCTTCTGTCTCCTCTGTCCAGCCTTTTCTGGCTTCCTTCAATTCCCAGCTAAAAGTAGCAGCCTTTCCTGATATGTTAGTGCCTTCCCTCTTTGATTATCACCAATTTATCTTCTACATGTTATTTGACTTTTTGAAGAGTAGAGATTGATATTTTGTTCTGTTTTTGCCTTTCTCTGTATGCCTTGTGCTTAATGTAGTGCCTAGCACATATATAGTAAATGTTTAATAAGTAATCATTGACTGACTTGACTGAGTTTGGGGTGCCAGTAGTACATCCAGGAAAAAATACAGAGCAGAAAATTAAGGATATAAAGATAGAATTCCAGGGAACAGTTTGGGACTAATAACCAAAACCTTAAAGTCAATGGAATACCCAAAGCAGGAAAGTAAAATGAGAGGCTTAAAGACAGAGCATTAAACACCATGGTAAGTTTATCTTTGTCTAGCTCAGATTTTCAGTTTCCGCAGAAAGCTATTACAACTCAGAGTCCCAGAAGAGGTAACATTAAGGAGGATAATAAAGTTATTGCCTGAAGTATTTAGAGATTTGTTTTGAAAAAGAAGGTGCCTTTCCTGGGTTTGGCCCAAACAATCTAATTCTTAGTCATCTTCCCAACTTATGGGAATCTGAATCAGGTAGCTATTATTAGTTATAAATATTCCCGAGAGGATATCTTGTACCTGCCTTATTATTGGGTTAGAATTGGATCAACTTTTGGGGAAAACGTGTTAAAAATCCTTCCAGGAGGAGGTAGCATCAGCAGTTACATGGGATAATTTGGACGGAATAAATGAGAACATTAAAAGAAAAAGGAATTTCTAAAAAAGAATTAAAATCTAGAGTGGTTTCCCCCTCTATTTTTCTGCTGAACCAAACAAACTGTGTGTCCCATCACTTCTTATCTTGAACTATATAGACTTCTCATGTCAAGTTCTTAAAATCATTTATTTAGATTGTGAGAAGTTTCTTAACCTCAGAAGCTATATGCTATAAGCCAAAAAACAGTCTGTGGGTTGTATTTATTTTTCTAAGCAAAACAAGTAATTGTTTCTGGATGATAAAAACCCTTTTTTGTTTATTAGCTCGAAACTTAAATGCAATTTTAAAAAATGCATGCAATTAAAAAAACACCAAATAAAAGCACCCTCACCCCAAGACTAACGAAGGAAGTGAAGCTGTAGGGCTTACAGAACTAGCCAAGGTTAAAAAGCAACTGTAGGATCTTGTATTACAGAATAATGTCCTTGACTCCCATGACAATTAGCTCATCAATTTTAATGTTTTATATGTCAAGTGTTTTCAAACACTTGACCCCACAGCCAAGTGGTAGAAGGAAGATAAACCTCCATTAAAAAAAGAAGAGATACCTTAGTGGCAATGTCACTTGCCTCTATTCAATTCCTTGGAAAATAAGAAGCATTAACTGGGATTTGTCATGTGGGTTATTGTTACGTGTTTTTCATAATTAAATGGTGCCTCACTGGTGATGAAGAACCTTGGAATGATACAACTGGGAAATTTTTTTAATATTGATAAGGCGATAAGACCTGGTTCCTAAGCGAGGGGCAGAAACCAGAGCTCATCAGTTCACTGAAGTAAGGAAGGTTTCTGTGAAATATTTCTTTTCCTTTTTCCCTTAAGAGGCATTCTTTTCACATTAATGATACCTAGGGAAAGCTTGGGGAGAAAAACTGGAACTGCCAATTCTATGATGCTCCTTTGGAATTACATTTTTTTTTTCAATTATATCATATCATGCCTTCTATTACATTTTTTAATAAGTTGACATAATTAGAATAGTTACAAAATGCACAAGTAGCTCTTTTCGAAGTCCCTATTCCTAAATTTGTAGACAGCATCTCTCTCTTCTTACCAACGTTTTGCTTCGGCTCAGCCTTTATGAATAATTTAGAGATAAAGAGGTGGTTTCACAAAATAATCAGAAAGAACAGTAAGGCATAGACTCAGATCTTTTATTATAGTGTGCTTAAGTCATATAAAGGGAGACTTAGAGTCTAAAAGAGATAAAACATTTGGGGACTGGAAAAAAAGGGGAATAGGGGAGAGGCTTTATGGCAAATGATGCAACTAGGTCCCTTCACTATGATTATGAAAGACTGGTTCTGAAATTAGGAAGACCTGGTTCA
Organism: Gracilinanus agilis; assembly: GCF_016433145.1. NCBI lineage: Eukaryota > Metazoa > Chordata > Mammalia > Didelphimorphia > Didelphidae > Gracilinanus > Gracilinanus agilis. The sequence goes on along the minus strand of NW_025356027.1, from coordinate 3,513 downwards.
AATCTAGCCTCAAACTCTTACTAGCTGTGTGACCTTGGGCAAATCTTATAAGCTCTCTTTGCTTCAATTTCTTTAATATAAAATGGGAATAATAATAGCACCTCCCACCTAGGGTTATTGGGAGGTTAAAATGAGACATTTGTAGAGAACACAGTTCCTTCCCTGATACTTCCCTGACACATGAGAAATTTAGAGAAACTTGCAAGGATTTGTATTAACAGATACCAAGTGAAGTAGGCAGAACCATGAGATCAAGCTACACAATGGCTCCAACAATTTGCATTAAAAGATCATGAAAAACAGAAGTTGAACTGTGAGCAATGGGTATAGGGGAGACAATAAAACTGTCCCTGATTAAAGATAACAAAATATACCTCCTTCATATGGCAGTTGCTAAAAGTCAGTTATCATAGCTTCCAGTGTGGTGTTCTTGAGCCCACAGCAAGAGAAAGAAAGGAAGTGGAAGTTAGATGATGGTCCTTTAAAGAGATTTTCCTTGGACATAACACACCTAAACCAATCTCACCATCAATCCTAATTGATACAAGGAATTTCTGGGACTCGGTCACTTTCAGGCCAACGCAGCTCACTTAAGTGGTCAATGGTCATGGGTCTTAAAGAAAGGAATAAATTCTCACTCAGGTTCCTTGGCTTGGTTTCCCATTTTTTATGTCATCAGGAGGGAAAACTAGATATTGACTAATAGATCAAATAAAGAGCACAGGCACATGATATGGAAGTTTCCAGAAATTCTAAGGGTAGAAAAATGAGGAACAAAAAGGGGAATACTTAGCAGTGATATTCTGCCTAAAGCAAAGAGCTTTTGGCATTTCAGAGACACATATAAACTCCAGGTTTTTTTTAAATGGTCATATGCCTCAGTCTTTTTTGAAATTGCCTTAAGACCTATACTTTATTCTCTTTACTTTTTTATTTTATGGTTTTTACTTAGGTCATAATGGACAGGGTAACAATTCATGCACAGTTAAAGAATATTACCTCTATGGCCAGGATTTCACCCTTTCAACAATTCACTCAAATATACAGTATCTAGGAGCATTATATCTAATGAACCTGTATTTCAATTGATAGGTTAGATACTACACCTAAGCTTTGAACATCTGGTCCTTTTGTGGGTATATACCTCCTGAGGGCTTCAAAAATACAGTGGTTTTATAAGGAACAACAAACAATAAAAATAATGTAGTCATGTGTGATATAATATCACTGACTGCATTGTCCCTTTTGCCTTTCTGTAAAATCTCTATTGAGGTGTTATCTCCAAAACTTGCACTCTCATGCTTTGGCCAATAAAGCATTTATACTGTGATCCCATGGTAATTAACTGTCCTCTGTAAAAACTATTTAACCTTAGTCATGTTTTCTCAGTACCAATTAATAGCAGAAGAATATAATGATATAGAATTATCAGAAAACTAGGAGGGAGGAACACTTCTAGATTTTCAAAGGTGTATATGCTAAATTGAACAAAACAGTAAATTCTTTTTAATTAGTGTCTTTCACTTTTACATTAATCATTTACCAGCCCCCTCAAATTAAATTCTCCATTATGACAAAGAAAGACTATCTAAGCCATTCAACACAGAAGCAATGTCCTACAATAAAGACAATAACATTCTGACCTCTTAATCCCCTTCCTCTATGACATGAGAGCAGAGGTATGTTTTGTTATTTTTGATTGAGGACTTTCATTGGTTTTCACCCCAATTGCTCAAAGTTCAACTTAACTATTCCATCATCTTTTCATTCGCCTTGTTAGAGTCATTGGGTATATTGATCTCATATCACTTGGTATTTGTTAATAGAAATTCTCTCATGTTTCTCTAAATTCCTCATATGTGTCACTTCTTAGGAAACAATAAATAATATTCCATCCACCACAGGAATGAACCATAGATTTTTTTTAGTCATTCTTTAATTATTGAATACGTATTATTTTTTAGTTGCTATTGCTCTTAGCTATGATAAAGAGCACTGCTATGTTCAATTCCATAAACATTTATTAAATGACTACTCTGTGCCAGGCACTAGGCTAAGCCCTTGTGATACCAAAAAAAAAAAAAGACTAAGAACAGTCCCTACCCTCATCAAGATTAAATCTAATGGGGGAGCACTAGAAATGAGTTGTGGGAGGTGCTTCATGTAGGTGAAATTTTAATTGGAACTTAAAGGAAGGCAGGGAGACAGTAGTCATGTCGGAGGAAGGGAACATTATTCTAAGCATGAGGGACATTGAGAAAAAAATGTTTACATGAGAGAGATGGAGTGTTTTGCTCATAGAACAGCTAGAAGGCCAGTGTCATTGGACCAAAGAGAATGTGTTTGGGAGTAAGTATAAGAAGACTGGAAAGGTAGAAGGGGGCTAAGTTGTGAAGGACTTTGAATTTTGCATTTGATCTTGGAGCCAATAGAAGCACTGAAGTTTATTGTGTTTATTGCTATGAATATTCCAGTATGTATTTGAATCTTGTCTCTGTCCTTGACTTCCTTGGGATATATTCTCAGTAACGATATTGCTGGTCAAAGGGTGTGAACAGTTTAGTCACTTTTCTAGAATAAGTTGAAACCGAGATTCAAAATAATTGAACCATTTCATAGTTCTATCAACAACACGTCAGTGCCTCCAGCAATAACTACTAGAATTCTTGATTAAAACAGAAAAAGAAGCATTTGGAATGGTAATGCCATTATTTTTGCACCTATGTCCAGTATGGTAGCTGCTTTTCTTGAAAAGAAAAAGGTACTTATTCAGGATAGTGATCTTGCAGCTCTTTGAAGTACTTTCAAGAATCTCTTTAGAAGGCTCTTATTCGGAAGTAGTAGAAGCATTTGGGGCTTAAGAGTGACCCATAGCAATCTCCTTTTACCACTAGTCAGCAAGAATCTTTTCATTAACAAAATTACTTCACAGTTTCACCAAGGTGGTTTGCTGATCTTCAAAACAGTTAAGTTAAATTCAGAAGGCAGCTCCCAAGTTCCTGGAAAGGGAGCAGTTGAGATTGTATTGAATTCACATCTGTTCCATTCCTCATTACTAAGCACTTATAATAACAAAAATGGTCTTGGGGAGTAATATGCAAGGATGGAGAGCACAAGAATTCTGAAAAAAGACCAACAAACAAACAAACAAAAATAACAAACCAAGCCTGCTGTGACAGACTGAAGTGGCCTTGTTTGAATACAACTTCTATATTAAAAATAAAAATACTGAAATCCAAATACTGTGATACCATCATAGGTATTTTGCATCCTTGTTCATTGTGCTTTACCTAACATGTATCTCTTTAAATAAATCCACCCCCTCACTTCATATACCAATATAGTCATTGTTCAGGATGACTTTTCGTGGGGAAAAAAATTGGTTGGATGGACTGTTCCATGGCCAATGGCATGGGAATATCTGTTCACCCAGACACTATTTTTACCTGAAAATATTTACTAGCAATTTTCTTGGGTATATGTGTGTGATTGTGTTGTGAGTGTGTGTGTGTG
>NW_025356026.1:0-6672 GCF_016433145.1 Gracilinanus agilis | reverse complement strand
TATATATATAAATTCATATTATATTCATGCCATATATTTTTACATATACTTGTCTCCTTCATTAGGATTTAAATTCCTTAAAAATAGATTGTTTCATTATTTGTATCTGTAGTTCTAGTGCCTAAAAGAATGCGTGGCATATAGTAAGTGCTTAAGAAAAGGATGGTGTTTGAATCATTAAATGAAATACTTTAGAGGTTCTCATCAGGAAGTTCAGGGGATATAATTATTTCAGAACCACTGGCCTAAGAGTATTATTGCCTGTAACTCAAAGAGAAGACAAATTCTGTTTGAGAAAACAATATTGCTTAAGTCATGTCCATTGCCTTAAAATATATGCAATGGGCCATTTGTAAGACTGAGTAATTTTGAGAACAATAGCTGATGCTTGGTGCTTTAAGATTTTCCAAAACTCTTCATATCATCTTCTCTGAGATTATAGGCAAATACATGCATATACATGCTGTGAAGTGTATACTGCAAGTATTACCATCCCTGCTTTAGAGGAGGCAGAGCTGAGTCATAGAAAGGTTCCTCTTCATGTAGCTAATAAGTGTTAAAAGCAGGAATGAAGTGTAGGTTTTCTAACTCCAAGTCCAGCATACTGGATTACAACAAAACGCAATGCATGTATGCCTCCACTGTAAAAATCCCCATTAAAGGTGTGGTTGGCAGGACCACATATCACCTCCTACAAAAAGTGAGATCATAAAGTGCTGAGGAAATCTGCTCCAAATAACTGAGGCTCACCAGAAATGAAAGGACCAACAACATGTGCACTTGTTGTTTCATCCTTTGTGGGGTCCTTCTGAGTTAGTCTCATATCATCTTTAATAACCCTAAACAAATTCTTATTGTCTTATTCTCATCTAATGAACTCCACATTTGGTAACCAATAGCTAGAAAACAGTAAAAGGCCTGTAGATGACAAAATATCCAAGATTTTCATTCATCCAGAGAAGGAAGTTTTGCATAAAAAAATAAAGAAATTTGTTATGTTGTTATATGTGCTAAGTTCTAAGGTACAAATATATGAATGGCCTCTCTTGGAGGTCATCTCACCCAGTTTCTGACTCAGTGTGGCAAGCATCTTTAGAGAACACCCGATAGATTCATGGGACAGCAGAAAGAGTACCACAATCCTCAATAGCAGCAGAGCCAGAGTCAGGACCCATGTTTCCCCACTTCTAACCCAATACTTTTTTACCATCCCATACAAACAATTTCAGTCTCTGCCTTCTTACAAGCTTTCAAAGATATAGTATTCTCTGTGTTCCAAGAGAACAATAGCTAACATTTATGTAGAGCCTACTATGTGCCACTCTGCTAATTCTCCTTGGATCCTCATAACAACCCTAAGAAGCTAGTGCTATTATTGTTATTGTTCAGCCATTTGAGTCAGGTGCTAATTGTGATCTCATTTGGGATTTTCTTGGCAGAGATACTGGGGTGGTTTACCATTTCCTTTTCTAATTCATTCTACAGATTAGGAAACGGAGGCAACTGAAGTTAAGTAACTTTCCTAGGGTCCCACTCAGCTAATAAATGTCTTCGACTGGATCTGAATTCAAAGTCTTCCTGATTCTAGGCTCAGTTCTCTATCCACACTCTACCCAGGTGCTTAGACCCACTAACTATTCTTTTTACTGAGCCCAAATTTGATTCTTTATAATATACATTCCATCAGTCATAAATCTGCCCTCTAGGGCAACACAGAAAAATCTTTAAGACAACCCTCTATATAGCTGAAGATAGCTATTAGGATGTCTCCCCACTATTCTTTCTAGGGTACAACTCAATTCCTCAACATCCTTGTTCACCTTCCTTTAAATGCATCCTGATATTCCATTGTCCTTCATAGATCATGGCAAACAGAACTGAGCCCAACAATCCAAATGCCTGACCAGTATGGCATACAGGAACAACACCCTTCCCATTATTTGAATACTGTGCTTCTATTACATTAATCCAAAATTACATCAGCCGCATCATGCTGCTGTCTTCACATTGAAACTGTGGTAAACTAAAACCTTTCAGGCCTTGTGAACTATCTATACTTCTGATCCACTAAAAACTTTGATGCACGACCTCAAACAAGAGCCTGAGATTTACCATCAAGGAAAACAGAGCAACAAGTAAATTTTCTCCTACTGTTTTCTTTATTACAAACCAAAAGAATTCTTCTCACAACTGGGCAAAAGCAGCTGGCCCTAGTTGCTAAGCCCTACGTGAGAAAAAAATCAGATGAAATAAAAAAGATGATGTGTTTCTATAGTACTTTATAAACTATACAGCTATAAATGTCAGCTCCTATCGTTATTAGCCAACACTTACACATTCAGAACATGTTGATATTAGAAGGTAGTTTAAAATTATCAACTAACTTCACTTGAAAAGTTGATTCAACAAATGGAAGTGATTCAACAAAAACTTAACAAAGACCAGGAAACAGGTTTAGGAAAAAGCCATCCCCGCCTTCTCTCTTTTACTAACTTACTTTGCTGGCAAAGTTTAAATAACAGAACTAACAATACAATGGAAAGAACTCCTAGAACTACCATTTGGAGACCTGGGTTTCAGGACCCATTTAGCCATTTACAAATTATGTGACCCGCAGGAAAGTCACTCAACATTTCTGAACCTTAGGTTCCTCATTTACAAATTGAATGTAATAATGCTTATCTCACAGGACTCATGAGAAAGCATTTTATTACAAAGTAACATATATGCATTAACAAATTTTTCCTCAAATAAAAGCACATACACATGTATATATTACATATATACAAACACATATAACACAGATGTATATATGTATATGTACATATATGTGTATATATATTTGTTTTTTTTTTAAACAAACCAAAACTTTTATTAAATATGAACAGCTGTCAAGTGTATACATTAAGAGATCTCTCCGGGTTCTATTCTTCAAGAATACACTATGGTTGATGAGCTATATATTTTCTTCCACTTACTGGTTGATAAAAGATTTATCAACATGGGCTTTAGTGTGTTTAGACCATCTCTATTCCAAATTTATGGCTTATGACTATAAATGTATTATAAAAGTATATTTTGATGTTAACTCAGGTCAACGCCGACAAAGAAATTATGTTTTAAAGGCAGATCTTGAACCAATCTTCCAGGCTTTGAGGCTACCTCTTATCTTCTATTTACCATGAAATACTGCCTCTTTTTCTACATCAAAATAAGATTTAATCTACATTTCACTTATTGAGAATTTGTGTTTAATCAGACAAAAGCTGGGATGAATGCTATTTTTGCAATTGCTACAAATACAGGACTTGACAAATGAAGTAATCAAGGAAACAAAGTTGTGTTTAAATTAATGGAAAGAATAAACTGATTTCAATCAAACTTCAAAGTATGTATTTACAGATAAATACTGGACACACCTCCCCAGATACCTCCTTCATCTCATATCAAAAAATGGAGAGACAAAAATGGAGAGACTTTAGATTTTCAAAGGCTGGGCCCCATGGAGCAGAAACTCAAGGAGATTTTAGCAAACTAGAAAAACAGACTAAGGGCAAAACTCCGCTGCAAGAAGGTCATTACTGAGTGGGCTATAGGGAGATGAATTTTTTTGACCACAGAGACTAGAAAACTGTCTACCAAATCAGAGTGCTGATGAGTTCCCTAAGCTGAAGGCATGTCCACAAATATAAAACCAAGAATCCTTGAAGAACTGAAGTACCCTGACTACAATAAGTCAACTAAAATAAATCCCCCTAGAGACTCCTCTAGACAACATAGAAAGCCTGCTTCCAGTTATTTCATTTCCAGTATTTGAAAGTAATAAAGCTGAGTTTAAAAAAAACCTTACATTCAATCTATTCAGGATGAACTCTCCTCAAGTTCTTAATTAGTAAGCTTTTACTGTATGGTATTATTCAATCTAAAAGGGATTTCCTGATTGCCAAGACCACAGTGACTTTCTGGTCAAATAGGGGAAAAAAATGAAGAGGGAGGTAAGAAAGCCTTTACCTTCACCTACTTTCACCACTTTCTAGACAGGTAGATGGTTCAGTGGATAGAACACAAGGCTTAGAATCAGTAATAAAGGGGTTCAAATCCAGCCCCAAACACTTACTAGCCATGTGACCCATAGCAAGTCGCTTAACCCTGTTGGCCTCAGTTTCCTCATCTGTAAATTGAGCAGGAGAAGGAAATGACAAATCACTTTATCATCTTTATCAAGAAAAACCCAAAGGTGGTCATGAAGAATCCAACACAATTGAAACAATAACTAAACAAAAACAACAAAAACAAGATATTAGTATTGATAACTCTGAAACAAGTCAGGAAGTCCTAAATTAGTATCTGGCCTCCGACACTCACTGGCTGTGTGTCCCTGAGCAAGTCATTTAATGTCTGCCTACCTAAGTTTCCTCATCTGTAAAACAGGGATAATAATAGCACCTACCTCCCAGAGAATGTTAGGAGCATCAAATGAGATATTTGCAAAGCCCTATGCAAACCATAAGGCATTGCATAAATCCTTGCTATCGATGTTATTGTTGTTAGTTGTACCATTTATAGCAAGTATTTCATTCCTCTAAGACTTGGGTCCCTCCTTGATTAAATGAAATGTTAATACTTCAACTACCTCACACCAAGTTGTTGAAAAAAGAATCAAGTTATTTAATTCAATAATTACTTAAACTAACCCAAACAAATGTTTGTTTGTTTGTCAAGTACCCATTTGTCAATGAAATAATGTAAACAAAGTGCTTGTAACCAAAAAGGGCTACAGATATTTAACCCACATGGAGAAGTGTCCTAAGAAAACCAGCAACTCTATATGATGGCAAAGTAGTATTTCTTTCCCCAAAAGGTTATTTCAGAACTTCTGGTGAATCACTAAGAATCTCTAGCAGACTATGCCAATTTCTTAATACTGTTATCTCAAGCAACATTTTTCAGAGACCTCCAAAGAGCCAATGCTGTGAAAAGAACTACAGAAACGCCAGTTCTTACCATTTAATCAACTGTATTATTTAGAACTAATTACCCAGTTCTTGAGTTATTCTGGCTGCCACAGCCTTTCTCCAAACTGCTTGCCTTTTGGACAGCATCTTCCTCATAGCAGAGGAAAAGAAGGAGCCACCACAGATGTTTCCTTCCTTCTTAACAGCTTTGGTAAATCACTGGTAGAGAAGGAAGTTGAAATTATTGAAGGAAATTTCTTTAATATGAACTGTAGCTTTTATTCTCCTTCTGTCCTTCTTTACCACAGAAAACCAAAGGTCTACTGTTATCTTTGGAGCTATAGTAACAGTTCCAAAAAATAGGTCTCATATCAATACTCCGCTTTTGACAAGAACGGACCAAGTAATTTCACCAGGGAAACACTCCTGATTTTAATTCCGGATTTGGAGTAAAAATGCAAGGTACTGTAGAGTTGTGAGGGGAAAACAACACTGGGCTTGGAATTATAAGACTTGGGTTTGAATCCTGGATCTATCTCTGGCCCTCTCTGTGACCTTGAGAAACCCAATTCACCAAGGGGCTAAATAAGAGGATTAAACTAGATTATCAATAAAAGTCCCTTTGGCCTCAACATCCTATCATCAAAGGGTGATAAAATTAAATAAAAGCAGAAAAATGTTTTGTTCTATCATCAGCTTAGCTCATTCAATTCATCATCACACATTCCAAATTTGACACATTTTGTTGTTCAGTGGTGATCCTGTGGACTATATCACCCCAATATTGTCCTGGGGGTTTTCTTGGCAAAAGTTACTGGAGTGGTTTGCCATTTCCTTGTACAGTGAGTTACTTTCAAGTCTGGCAAAGGAAACATTCTTGAGTTCTTGTTTTCACCCTGAGACTTTCAAAACTAAATTCATCCGGAAGGGGTTAATGTTTAATAGGCATCCTGTCATGGGCAACTAGAGCCAAGAAAACGTTTCTTAAATGATAAAAGGGGGAAAAAACACCCTAAAATTCAATTGCACCTAGGTGTGCAGGCATGTGTGTGTGTTCACTGACACCCAGTGTTCAAAAGCACAGAGTCGATTACTTCACATGCATTTAAAACTCAGTTTTCTCTCCCCAGGAGAGGGAAAAGAAAAGTTAGAACGCTCCATGCTAGGGGGTTCCTTGAAAAGTTACAAGCTGATAAAAAAAAAAAAAAAGCATTCAATTTCCATTAAATGGGAACGATCTCTCTATCTCTAACTGATCCTACACTCTGAAGCAACTATAGAGAAATAAAATTTCCACTGAGAGAAGTGGTCGAATAACTGAGGTCAGAACCTGGAGACTTTGACTGGAACCGAGCGCTTTTATGCCCCCGCTGTAATTTTCTTTAAGAATAAATGCTCAACTTAAAACATACCCCTTTAGGAGGAAGTTGTGGCAGCTGAAGGGAGCCGAGGAAAAAAAGCGCATTGTTTTCCCCCAAATCAACCGCCACTTGAAGACTATGCCCCATTGTCTAGGGACAGTCACATGATAGCCCGGCCTGGCAGTAACATGTCAGCCATCACCTGAAACTTTGTTACTCCCAATTCATTAAGGATACAATTACTCGGTGGGCATTAACCCTTGCGCGTTACAAAGGCTGTCAGTCCACAGTCCACAGCCCCAAGCTGAGGGAGCGCAGAAGACAGGAGACGGAAAGGGAGGGTGGGAGGGAAGGAG
>NW_025356025.1:0-1592 GCF_016433145.1 Gracilinanus agilis | reverse complement strand
GAGAGAGAGAGAGGAGAGAGGAGAGAGGAGAGAGGGAGATTGTGTGCTCTGTCCAGTCTCTTCCTGGCTGTTCTCTTGACCACCTTCCTCCCTCCTCCTACCTTCCCGCTGCCTCCCCCCCTCCCTTTCCATGTCCCCTGTGTGTGCCGGTAACTGGACCTCGGACACAGCCACTGCGGCTGGCGGCATGGCTGGCTGCTGGGTATTTTTAGCTTGTAAACATGTTTGTCGGTTCAGGGGATGGGGGTTGAGCCTGCCCCTAGCCCCAACCCACTCACAGCCATTCAGGAGGGGAGGGCCACCGGGAGGGAGAGCCTCTCCTGGGCCAGCAGCTCCTCTTCGGATCTCCCCACCGTTGGGAAGCCTTGGAGCCCCTCAGGCTCGGCAGGCTCCTCCGGGTCCATCTGGCCCAGGCCATACCTGAGAGAGGAGGATTCTGGGTGTAGAAGAGCAGGAATGAATCGGGGGCAAGGGAAAGGGGGCGTGTGCGCAGGGAGGGGTGCTGCTGCTGGGAACTCTGGAACTCCATCATTAAACGTTTAATAAAACTCCCCTGTAGCTCTCAGAGGTTGTGGGAAATGGTTGTAAACTTGAAGCTTCTGCGTCCTCTGAAGGGAGGAGGACGGGGAAGGGGAGAAGAGAGGAGGAGGAGGGAGAGCAGGCAGAGGGAAAGAAGGGGGGCTGCGCCTCCTGCCTAGGGAGACTCCTGGGCTTACTAGGACTGGCTTCCAGGGAAATAAGGGAGCCGAAGAGGAGGGGGTGGGTGTCCCTTACTTCTGGGGGTGGGGCCAGTGGCTGCAGGCTGGTATGTCTTCGGAGTCTATCCTATTGGAGGAGGGGCCGGACTAGGGAAATACTCGGGCACAGGGAGGGCCCCAAGTGGTCCCTTGGATCTAAGGATGCCCCCCCCTCCCCTCTAGTAGTAGTTTCTTGAAGGAAGGGATTGTGTCTTTTTTGGCATTCTATGCCCATTGCCTATGAGTGTGTGTGGCCTTGCTACATAGTAGGAACTTAGTATTTGCTGAATGGAGTTGAAAGACTATTGGGGTGACCAGTGGGACTGAGTAAGGTTAGGCTCTTGGGGTCAAAGGACTTGAGTCTCGAATTTCTAACTCTGTCCCTTAGAACCTGATGACCTTGTGCTAGTCACTTACCACTGCTGGGGTCTCAGTTTGCTCCTCTCTAAAGTGGAGTTGGACCCGCTGACCTCTCTGGGCCTTGAAGCTCTAGATCTTGTGCTTGGGTGGCCTTTGGCCTCTGAATCACTCCTCGACTCTCTTCCAGTTGGGCTGCACATTTGGGGGCCTCAGTTTCCTGCTCTGTAAGAAGGGGCTGTTGACAGTCAGGGTCCCGGATCTGAGACCACTGGGAACCACATTAGGAATGCCTTGGGAACAAAGGCCCAACTAGGACCAGTTCAGGGGGTCCCCACAGGGAGGGGCAGGGAGGGAGTCTGAGCTGAGGATCCCCAAGGAACCCCCACCTTTTCTCTGGGTTCCCGTTTGCCCTGTCCTCACGGAGAACGCGCCTGTGCCCAGCGCCAGCCTCCCGCCCCCGGCCGGGCCTGGCCCGGCCCCCCTCGCTCCCCCGCG
>NW_025356024.1:0-10551 GCF_016433145.1 Gracilinanus agilis | reverse complement strand
CCACCCTAGTATATACTGGCTAGGAGTAAAGTTAAGAGCTTTGGAAGAGTTACCTTCCTTCTCCTCCCTCCAGGGGTAAAGATGCCAGGGAGCCACTTGCTTCCACTGCCACATGGGCAGGGGAGTTAAGAGGGTGGAAGTGTCCCCTTAAGTAAAAGCCCTGAGGAAGCTAGCTTGTTGACTAAGAGAAACACCTGGGCTTCGAAGGAAGCAGCAAGCTGTTACATTACATTAACATAGCTGTTAGCAATGTAATGGAAAAGGAGGATTTATACTTTACCAGCCCACACAGAAAATGGCTCTCAAAAACCCCCAGCCAGTGTCTGGTCAAATGTGGGAGGCAGCATCTGTGACAACAGCAGCAGCAGCAATAGTAGCAGCAACAGCAACAGCAGTGGCAGGAGAGAAATGTGGTTTTCTCAAAATAACCTACTCCCTATCTTTATTCAAAGGCTATCTTAAAAAAAATCAAAGATTCTATCCCTTCATGGCTCACCAAAAAATTGTAAGATATAGATCAATATCAATAACTCTAAGTATTATATTTTATAACATTTATTAATAATCACTTGAAGTAGAAGAAATAAAAGAACAAAGTACAAAACTAAAAATTGACCATGTGAGTAAACTTTCCTGCCATGCTCTCCCCTCAGCCTCCACAGCCACATTCCAGGAAGAACAGAGCAAGAGGGTAGAGCTACACACAACTTCTGTCTTCCCTAAGTTAGTACATAACTTGAAAAGGAACATGAGAAGCTGGGATTTAGAGTCCTGAGGAACAAATTCTAATTATATATTGTAGAACTTATTGCATTGTCTCAGGCCTTGTTTTGGGGGGTGGGGAAGTCTGTCAACATCTATACAGAGAGCAGGTATGCATTCACCACAGCCCATGTTCACAGGGCTCTGTACCAAGAACAAGGATTTCTCACCTTCAGTGGTAAAGACATTAAGAATGGCCCTGAAATTCTGGCCCTACTGGAGGTTATGTGGCTTCCATCCTACCTTGCCATCATCTACTGCAAAGGCCATCAGACAGGTGACTCCCCAGAAGCTGTGAGTAATCGACAGGCAGGTGAAATGACGTGGACCATTGTCTTGCAGCCAGTGTCACCCATTCAAGTCTTACCAATGGGAGTGCCATGTCATCCACCAGTCCTCTGTTACTCTGCTGACAATTTGGACCATGGCAGGAGGCTGGGCTCAATCCCTACTCCAGAAGGATAGCTGGTCCTACCAAATGGCCAGACCCTCTTATCAGAAGCAGTGGGTAGACAACTGGCAAAAACAATACATGATATCACACACCTGGGGGGACACAAAAGTGAGCAATCTGCTGGACAGAGATTTTATTTTTACAATATGCACCGAATCTGCAAAAATATCACTTCTAGATGTGAAACATGTGCCCAGGTTGATCAAAAAGGTTTACCAAAAAAACCACTGGGTTGAAATAATATAGTACACTGAGGTGTATAGGTTACATCAGTGTCCCTCAGTGAAGTAAGGCTGATGGCCATACCCACTGGGAGCAGTGCATAATTAGGCCTCCAAGCAGTGTGGGTATAAAATTAACAGACTTTATTGATAATAAAATGAAAGGATAAGGATGGGAAGATTAATAAACCAGGATTCCCTAACACAATGAATTCTCACTTTCCTCTACCTCTGGGAAATGTTATGAGGGTGGTAATGGTCACGAATGAGTCTACAGCCGGTAACAAGTCTAGCAGGAAGTTGAGTTGGATGTTATGAAGGATGGACAAACACGGCTGGAATGAACTTGGTTCAGGTTTCAAAACCAAACCCTGATAGCTAAGTGCCCAGTGAACCTTCACTGCTAACAGTTAGACTCCTTTAAGAAGACAGGCAGCCGGCCTTCCCTGCTGAGGTAACTGCCCTTTATTGGATGGTGGCAGACTGGCAGGAAGTGGGTGCATGAACTTCCTGTCCCAGCAATGGTGGTTTGGTTCAACCTCAACTGCTCAGAATTCTTTCTTCTTCCTATCCTCCTTAGCCTTAGTGGTAAAGAAAATATCCACACAATTCTCAGTTTAAAGCTAAGGGATTTATTGAACACTGGGGAAGAAATAGGCAAGGTAAGAGGGCTTGGTGATACTAAGCTGTTGCTAAGGTCATGCTGGGTGATGCTGGCAAAGGTCCTAAGCAGGTCTTGAGAGGCCAAGGGCTGGCCACCCTTGGCCAGAGCTAAGGTGTCTCTGGTCAAGAGATTGATCAGATCTTCTGGCTAACCTAATTGATAATAAAATAGTTATTGTTGAGTTCCTCTTAAAGAAGGTCCTAATATCTAGGCTATTCTAATTTCCTACCCACGATCCTCCTCCCTTCACCTCCCTTCAACTCGGGGCCCCAGGGGGAAAAGGGTAGATGAGTGGACAGGGTGAAGTCAGGGGAAAACAGAACCCAGGCTTGGGTTTGCAGGGGCTTTTATAGTCTCAGCCCAACTGCCAGTTGGCACCTGGCCCATGGGGCATGCCATCAGCAAGATTCCATCCAGGGTAACTGACAGCCTTTCCTAAGCTAATATTGCAATGCAAAAACCCTGCATTACAGAAACTCTTTGTTTGCTTGATACTCCCTAAACCCTTTCCTGTCTCTGGCTAGTTTTCCCTGAGCCCTCTCTGTCTATACCTAATGTCTATTTAATCCTCCTTGTTGGTTTCACACAATGTAATAGTTCATTAAGATGAATAGGAATGAACTCTTGTTGGCTGAGTTCAATCTAACTGGGCCAGGCTCTGAGCTTGGCCTCAAGTCCACACCAACACCGACTATCTATTAGATCAGGCTTGATATCATAAAGATCTTCTTCGATGTCTCTTTTCTAGTAAGGAAAGATACTTCCCAGACAGTCCAAAGGTTTCTCTTCAACCTCACTGTAGATTTGTTATCAGTAGGATCAGCAGAGCTCAGTGGCCTCCTCTCCTCTCAGCTCCAAGAACCAGGAAGCAAGAGTCCCTTCAATTGGCCAGTGTTCCTTCAAATGCTCTCTCTGGATTCCAGAATCTCCTGTCACAGCATTCCTAGCATGCGACCAGCTTAGTCTCTACAAACTCATTTCTCTCTCTCATTTTCATCCTAACAGGGTACCAAATTAAGAGGCCTGGAGCCCAGAGAACAATGGGAAATAGATTTCACATAAATTAAGCAAAGGAAATATGGGCACAAGTATCTTTTAATCCTCATAGACACTTTTTCCAGGTGGGTGGAAGCATATCCAGTCAATGGTGGTCAAAAAGTTAATGTTGGAGATTATTCTGATATTTGGGTTTTTCCTTAGAATAGGATCAGATAATGGATCTGCCTTCATAGCAAAGGTGACTGAACAATCAGCCAAGGCACTTGGTATAAATTGAAAATTACATTGTGTATTTAGGCCCCAAAGTTCTGGACAGGTTGAGAGAATGAATTGCATGTTGAAAGACACCCTGACTAAGTTGGCTCTAGAGTCTGGTGAGAATTGGGTAAGTCTCCTTCCCTTTGCCCTCCTGAGGACTCGGTGTACACCATATGTATAAGACATTACCCATCTGAAATTCTGTTTGTCAGATCTCCTCCTCTCCTTCCTAAGCGAGGTCTAGAAAGCCTGACTGAATATGACAGCCAATATTTGTTATCTTCCCTAGAAAGGGCCCTAGAAAAGTTCAGGAAAACCCTTAATCAAACTGTCCAGGCAGCCCATCCTTCACCCTCCAAACATAACATATTACCTTTTACAAGTGAACCAGGAAACCTTTTATGGGACTGGTAAATCCCCATTGGGACTCTCAAACAATGGTGGGTTAGACCATACATGATAATTTTAACTATCCCAATGGCTGTAAAGGTGGCAGCAAAGAATAAAATAAATGAAGGTTCCGCTAATTCAAACTTCTGGGAGTCTGGACTTTGTGGCATAAAGTGCTCCATTTCATTACAATTCCATAAGGTTTTCTTTCTCCCATTTCCAAAAAGTGAATAGTTTTCTTACAAGATAGAATTTGGAGTAGACTTATAATTGAATAAAAGGAAATTCAACTAGCTCCAGAATTAAGCCACAAGATGGAGTTATTGGGGTTCACTCATATCCTACAATTAACCACCCACTGTCCTACTCCCCTCAATTCCCTCAGGGACAGGTTTAAAACTCTGTCCTGATTCAGGAGAAAGATCATGGACTCAGGCTTCAGGCAAGTTACGATGGCACAGATTATTGATGGGGGGAGGGTTTACCCTACAGCTCTGTCATGCTAAACCTGTCCAGCTTTTCAACTATCTCAGAGAGGTTGATGCTAAAAAATGTCTATTGGAGCCAAAACTAAGGGCAAGCCTGCACTCGTGTTGCTTGGAATCAACCAGAGTCTAGTGCCTACAATACAGTATTTAGACGAAGAGAGGAGTGAATAAATTTAGATTGGATGGTTTAGATGCTATTAAAAGTTTGTAACTCCCTACCCTAAGTTGCCACTGAGTTCCTTGAAACATGTAGCATTTCAAACCTGGAGAATGCAGTGATAGAGCCCCAAATGATACAAACCAGGACCACAGTATTACCACCAAAGGGTAAAGTTAAGATAGAATCAACTAATCACTTCAGTGGAAAAAAAAGAAAACTCTCAGATACATAAGATTCATAGCTTCTACCTAAGGAAAAAAGAAATGCTAGAAGTAACTGGAAAGAAAAAAGTTCAGATACTAAGGAGCCATCACAAAGACACACACAATTTTGTAGTTACCACAATAAAAGAAAAATCACATAATAATATTCCAAAAAGCAAAGGATATAAGTTTACAACCATGAATAACACCCAGTAAGACTGAGTATAATCCTAAGGGTGTGGATTTTGGATGCCTTAAGTGGATATGTAATGAAATAGAGGTCTTTGAAGCATTCTTGATGAAAATACAGATGAGTAGAAACTTTGAGACATTGCTGCAAATGCATAGCAGTAAAAGAGAAACATAAACAGTAAATGGGAGAGCAATCAGAATGGGTTATTCGAGGATGAAGTGTTTACATTCTCAGAGGAATGGCCACCTACTCAAAAATAATCTTGAACTCAGCATCGGTGTCAAAGTCTCTTAAATTTCATTCTACCTACAACAAGAACTCCAAAGCAACTGTTATAAGAGTTATGGCCAGAAAATGCAAAGTATGGGAGCAGGCAGTCTCTCCTTTTATCTTGGTCCCTGACAAGCTGGTCTCCCCTTCATCTTTGGCTGGTTCCTTGAGAGTTACTATCTTATTCTGAAAGCTAGCTAACTGGAATGAGCAATTATAAACCCAATCATCCTAATTATTCAACCAGGATTTTGCCAGTCAAAAGAAGGACTATTTCAATCCTATAAGCATATCCTATAGCCTTTTAACCAATAAGAACAAAGACTGTTTCAATCCTATCTATCTGAAATGGGGCTTAGGTTGGTGACTGGTTTTAATCAAACTCTTATCTGAAGGATAGTGAATAGATCATGAAACATGCTTCAAAAGGCTCCATTGATTCCATCTTAATGATTCAGTGAGAGGAGTCCACCATCATACTGAACTTCATATCTCACAATTCTAATAGAGGAGGAAGTCAATGTAGGACCATAATGTCAGAATTAAATAAGAGAAAGGACCTGGGAGTGTTTTTTATTTGTTTTTTGTTGTTTTTTTAGTGACCTTAAAAGAAGAAATTAAAGGGGAAAAAATAAAGAGTAAGATCTTATGATTGGGGCATGGATAAGGGAAAGAACTGAAGGGCAACTGAGCAAAATTAGTTTGCCGTAAGTAAATAGCAATTGTGCTGAACACACTCTTTTTCTTGTGTCATCTTCTTCTACGTAAAGATGAGAGTGGAGGGTAAATTGAGAAAAAATTTAAGAAAATAAAATGAAGAGAAATATGCAAATAAAGACTATAACTGCTAATGTGAATGGAATAAATTCACCCATAAAACGTGCTTTGAGAGTCAGCTAATCCAATGGAATTCTCTCTTTGGGCTAACCCTATTCTGAAAGGAGGTCCTAAGAGCTGCCCAGAGAGATTGGAAAAATCTCAGTTTTTTACAATTAAAATTCATCTATCAAAGCAGACAAGTGAAGGAGACTGTTAGGTGCAGTACCACCAGGGCAAGCCTCAGCAGGATTGCTGTGTGAATAGAGAAAGGCTGTATTTTTCACCAAGATAGCAAGGAGGTGAAACCTAACTTATTCCTCTTATTTATAAGTTTATCATTTAGGATAGGAGAGTTAGATAAGTATTTGGGGATTTTAGATAAAATAAGAAGAGAGGATAACCTCAACTCTGTTTGAGGGAAAAGTCAATCCTTGAGGATCAGATTTGGTTGGGTGGTTATAGTGAGATTTATTAGCTTAAGGACCTCTATATTATAAGAGTTTCCTTTCTACTTGTTTCCTTTAGTTTTTTATCCCTTCCTTTAGTTTTTTACCCACAATAAAATTTTATTTTTTATATACTGGCCTGAGCCATAATTCTTTAGACTGCTCTGAGAAATTGTCTTTCTCAACAGTCAAACCATCAGCCTGTCCACACAGGACACAATTATTGGTAATACCATACAATACCAATAATCTATATTGGTTAGGAAATCCTTACAACAAAAGTAGAAAAAACAACATGGTGTTGATAAGAAATGCATCTGAAACATAAAAATTTACACCAAGGTAAAAGAAGGGGCTGGAACAAAATTTATTTTGTTTTAGCTGAACAAAAACAATAACAACAAAACAATGGTATTAATCATGATCTCAAATAAGGCAAGAGAAAAAATGACAATTTATTTTTATTTTATTTTTATTTTTTTATGGTTACATAATTCTTCCTATCTCCCTCCTTTCTTCCCTCCCCCCTCCCAGAGCTGACAAGCAATTTCACTAGGTTATGCACATATTATCACTCAAATCCTATTTCCATATTATTCATTTTTGTAATAATCTTTTAAAACCAAAACCCCAAATCATATACCTATATAAATAACTGATAAATCATATGTTTTCTTCTGGATTTCTACTCCCATAGTTCATTCTCTAGATGTGGATAACATTCTTTCTCATAAGTCCCTCAGGATTTTCCTGGATCATTGCTTTGCTTTTAGTAGCAAAATCGATTACATTTTATTTTCCCACAATGTTTCAGTTACTGTGTATATTCTCCTGGTTCTGCTTATATCAGTCCACATCAGTTCACATAGGTCTTTCCAGTTCTTAAAGAAATCAAGCAGTTCATTATTCTTTATAGCACAATAGCATTCCATCACCACCATATACCATAATGTTCAGCATTTCTCCGATAGAGGGACACCCCCTCATTTTCCAATTTTTTGCCTCCACAAAAAGCGCAGCTATAAATATTTTTGTACAAACAGAACCTTTCTAATTTTTTTATCCCTTTGGGATACAAACCCAGTAGTGGTATTGTTGGATCAAAGGACATGCATTCTTTTAAAGCCCTTTGGACATGATTCAAATTTCCTTCCAGTTGGATCAATTCACAACTCCACCAGCAATGCATTAGTGCATATCTCCTCCAACATTTATTATTTACCTTTACTGTCATATTGGCCACTCAACTAGGTATAAGGTAGTACCTCAGAGTTGTTTTGATTTCCAAAAAAAAAAAAAAGTTTAAAGAAATCAACAAGGGAACTTCATTATGCAAATAGGTACCCTAGATACATTAATATCAACATTTAACATATATTCAATGAATTGCAAAGCATCTAAATACTTAAATTGCTAAATAAGTTATAGAGAGTAATAGTTAGAAATTCATTATATTCCCTTTTAGACACAGGCAAATTTAACCAAAAAGAAAAATAAGAAAGAAATTAAGGACCCAAATAGGAGTTCATAAAAGTTAGACTTAATAAGTTCCCAGCAATTACCAAATGGCAATAGAAAATAATATACATATTTTTCAGGACTATATGGTATCTTTATAAAATTGACAATGTGTTAGAGTATAAAAACTTCACCAACAACTACAGAAAAGCAGAAATAATAAATGTATAACTTACTGACCACAATGCAATAAAAATTATGTTGGAGACTAAATAATCCATTCATATACAGGATCAAGAATAACTTTTTATAACCCTGAAGTCAGGGCAGGGAATCCTGGAGAAAGAAATGACTTCTGGGAATCAAACAATGTTTCTGACCGAGAAACAGTTAGGTAAAACTCAGACCCACAAAGTAGATGCCAGATGGGGAGTAGGAAGTGTCCCAAAAAAGTAAATTCAGTTAGACAATTTAGTGGAGTGAAAAAACCCAAGATTTTGATTCAAAAGACCTGATTTGAATCTTGGCTCTGTCATTTACTTGATATAATTAATCTTACCCATTCTGAACCCTAGTTTCCTCAACTTTGAAAAGGAAATGATAGGGGGCAGCTCAGTGGATTGAGAGCCAGGTCCAGAGGTGGGAGATCCTGGGTTCAAATCTGACCTCTGACACTTCCTAGCTGTATGACCTTGGGGAAGTCACTTAACCCCCATTGTCTAACCCTTACCACTCTTCTGCCTTAGGACCAATATGCAGTATTGATTCCAAGATGGAAGGTAAAGGTTTTTTAAAAAAGGAAATGTTATCCTCTATCTTGACTACCTCACAGGTCTGTTGTGAATGTGGAATAGTTGTGGGGGAACTTGAGGTGAACCCCAGGTTCGTGACAGGTTACTCTTTGCAAGGATACAAGTCTCCAAAACTTAGCTTAAAAATAAAAAGAGAAATTTATTAATTTGGAATTCATGTTGAAATGGCCAGGAGACAGTGTGCAGGTGGAGCACTGCTTCCTAGAGGAGATGTGTTCTGGGCTTTACATACACTTTCCACAACAGGGTCTACATGACTAGAGAAAGGATGATGCTGGCATGTTCCTGGGTCTCTGGAACCTGAGATGGGGCATGTGGTTATGTCCTATGTCTTAAAGTTTAAGGGGGGGGGGTGAACTGTCCAGTTTAGAAGACAATTAAATATCTGGGACATAGAGTAGATTTTTTTTAGGAGCAAGCTGGGATGTACCTATCAGTGCTGATCAAGAATGAAAGGAAAGGCCAGAGAGCCTCAAAGTCACCTTCATAGCATTTCAGGAATAGAAAGAAAAATTGAATTTTTATGTACTCGAACAATCTGGGGTGTGAGGGTGCCTGGGAAATTCTGTACCCACATATCAGAATGAGATCATGTATTAAAACTTTTCTGTGTTTTTGCTTTTGTTTTCCTGTATTAAAATCTCAGCTCTGCAATATACCACTTGTATGACTGGTAGTTTATTATTTTTGTTTTTCAAGGTATTTTAAAATTAATTTATCCCTCCCATTATTCATCCTACATTGAGCTATTTGGTTTTGGTTTTTTTAATCTTTTATTATAGATACATAATCTGGCAATATAAATTCACATATTGGCTGTTTCTCAAAATATATATTTCTTTCTTTTCTTTAAGTTCATTACCTAACTGTCATGAAGTAAGCAGCATATTTCATCTCCAGCCTTCTGAACATGTGGTTGATCATTGCTTTGATCAGCATTCTAAAAATTTTCAATGTTGTTTTTCTCTAAAATGTTGTATCATTTAAATTGTTCTCCTGGTTCACATCATTTTGCTCTGCATCAATTCATAGAGGTCTTCTCTGATTCCTCTGAAAGTGTTCATTTCCTCTTTCCTTATGGAACAATAATATTACATTACATTCATGTGTTATCATTTGTTTTAGTCATTTCCCCATCAGGATGTTATCTGAATTTCTAATTTTGAACTATCATGAAAAGAGCTACACATATTTTTGTACAAAAAGGCTCTTTTCCACTTTCTTTGATTTCTTTGGGGTATAGGCCTAATAGTTATAAAGATGAATCAAAGAGTACATATAACGGTAATTTTCTGGCCTACTACCAAGGCTTTCAGTATAGTTTTATCAATTCACAGGTACGCAAACAATGCACTAGTGTACCTGTTTTCCCACAACTTCTCCAACATTTATTATTTTCTACTTTTTAATCTTTGCAAATCTGATAGTGATAAGAAGAGTCTCAAAGTTCCTTTAATTTGCATTTTTCTAATTAGTGTTTTAGAGACTGTTTCTATATGACTATTGATAGGTTGTTTTTCTTCCTTCAAAAACTTTCTATGGTATACTTTAATCACTTTCCTATTAAGAAATGGCTCTTGGTCTTATAAATTTGAATCAGTCTCTTAAATAACTCAGAAATGAAACTTTATCAAAGGAATTGTTGCAAAGATTTTTTTCTTTGTTACCTATTTCTTTTCTAATTTTTACTATTTAGATTTCTGCAAAATTTTTATATTTTGTATCATCAAACTTGCCCATTTGATTTTGTATGAACTTCCCCATCACTTATATTTAATTATAAGCTCTTCTTCATTCATAAATCTAAAAGATGGGATCTCTTTAGCTCTTCTAATTTATAGATGATGTGAAATCTAGGTTGTGCCTACATTTTGAGCTTATCCTGCTATATATGAAATGTTAGTCTAAACCTAATTTCCATCTCAGTTCATTATCTAATTTTCCTAATAATTTT
>NW_025356023.1:0-2724 GCF_016433145.1 Gracilinanus agilis | reverse complement strand
AGGGAGGGAGGGAGGGAGGGAGGGAGGAAGGGAGGAAAAAAAGAGAAGAAAAAGTTTGCAAAGTACTTTCCTAACAACCACTGTGTGAGATAATTAATACAAGTATGATTATCCCCATTTTACAAATGACAAACTGAGACTTAAGGAGGGACAGTGACAATGTCAGATGGCTAGTGGAATGTGGAAGCCAAGATATGAAATTAGGTCTCTTATTAGCTTCAGGTCCAGCACTTTCCAAGACAGTGTCCATCTAGTCTCTTCTGAATCCTGGTTGCCCTAAATTGTTTCCCTGCTCTTGGGAATTCCTGTCATTTTCTTAGTTGGTGGGAAAGGTCTTTTTCATTCTCTCTCAAAGGCTATGCAGAGTGAAGGATGACAAATGAAAACCAGAAGTAGGGAAAGATCTAAAGAATGAGGACGATTTCATTCGCTAAGGAGGAGCTATTTGAAACGATTCCTGGTAATCCTATCTTCTATCTCCTCCCTCCCTTCTCCATGGTTGCTCTTGTCACCTTGTTGGCAAGACCCAGAATCAAGCCATGAGGGAACCTCCTTTCCTGGGCATTTAAGCCCAAACTGTGAAATTATAGCCCCGTAACTTCCCCTTTAAGAACTGTCAGGCAAAAAAAAAGGGAGTTCAGGAGGAGGGGACAGAAGGAGAGGGAGGGAAAAAAGAGAGAGAGAGAGAGAGAAGGCAGGAAAAGTTTCTTCAGAGGAAAATGCGGGGCTTGTCCTTCACCCTGACGTCAGATCTGTCTTTAATAAAAAACCCCCAAAGAGCCGGGGGGGAAAGGCATATCTGGCTATGTGTATCCGCCAGTCCAGGACTGGTCCCAACTTCCCCAAGAGGTGTTTCTCTTCGGAGCTGGGCTCAGAGTCTGGATTCAATCAATGTATCTAATTCTGGCTTTCAGGGATGAGGTGGCTTCTGCCCTGGTTTATAGCGGCAGCGGCGGCGGTGGCGGCGGTGGCGGCAGGGAGCAGCCTCTCCAAGGTGAGTGGGAGGCTGGGAGCAGGAGGGGGAGACAGTCTAAGCTAGAGGGATCCTCGGGTTCCAGGCTCTGAGCGGCCAAGGTCAACGGCAGGGATGATGTGTGGGAAGAACTAGGAAGAGGTAGAGGAGAGGCCACCAGGGGAGAGGTGTGAAGAAAGATGGAGAGGGGCTGGGGCAGGTTGGAGGTGGAAACAAAGCAAAAGGATCTGGACTGGAATCCCTCCTCTGATGATTGTCAGCTACTATATTATAAATCATTTAACTTCTCTTTGCCTCCACTGTAAACAGGAGGAGGGAAAAAACAAACAAACAAACAAGGAATAAAGCCATTGTTTGAAGAAAAATTAACTTTGGGCACCTTTGGATTCAGTAGAAATGTTAGATAGGAAGGAGTGAAAAAAAGGAAGAAAAGGGGAAAGGGCATTTGAGGGGAAAGGAAATCAAGTTGCTTAAATGTTCTGAGCCTCAGTTTCCTCATATGTAAAGTGGAAATGCCTCTATATTGCACTAGAAGAAACTTGGTGTAATGAAAATCAGACTGCCCTGGGAGTCAGAAGACCTGCACTTGGTACTTAAGAGAGAAGGGGACCAAGTTGTTTAAATGTTCTAAAGCCTCAGTTTCCTGAAACACCAACTAATTTGCACTAGAAGAAACTTGCTGTAATAAAAATAAGACTGCTGTTGGAGTCAGAAGACCTGCATTTGAGTTTTGGCTCTGATGCTAACTAAGTTGTATGACCTTGGACAAGTTTAATAAACTTGAAGTCTCAGTTTCCTCACTTGTAGGAATATTGCCAGGAATGTGTTTTGTTAATCTTAAAGTGCTATAGAAAATTTGAACCAAAACTATTACCCATCTCACAGAGGAAAATACTTTTGAAAATGCTAAAAAATGTGAATTATGATTATCATGGTCCAGATTGAAGAGAGACTAAAATGCGGAAAGGGATATAGGAGAAGAGATGGGAAGTCTAAAGTAGGAATAATAATACATTCACCACCCACCTCACTGGGCAATCCCAACCTAGGAATCTGATGAAATACTGCCTTGTTGTGTGAACTTGTGTGCCAGATCCTTCCTTCATGGCAACATAGGTCTACAGCTGGACAGGACATTCATTAAATGCCATCTAGTCCAACCCTCTCGTTTGACATCTGAGAAAACAGGTTTAGAGGGATTAAGGGACTTAGCTAAGATCACACAGACAATAGGCATCAGAGGTAGACTTTGAACCAAGGTCCTCTGACTTCAGAGTTCTTTCCACTTTACCTTTTCTTTGCCTTGAATTTAGTTTCCTCAACTGTAAACATGGTTTCTCCTAGTTCTAATATCTTCCATTCCAGGCATGATGGATGGCAATGAGGCTGGGAGCCAGGGACACAGGATAGCAATGCAAAAATAAAATGCAAGATTTTCCATTCACCCTTTTTGCATTTAGAGGGTCTTCTCTAATTTAATTAGGAAAGCTTCCTAGGGAAAAGGCACTAAGGATACAGGGTAGAACAGAAAATCTTAAGGGAAATCCTACTAGGAAAACATACAAAACCAAATACTAAAGGATACATAAAGATAAGGTGGATACACGTGGCAGGGATTCATCAGTCACTGATGCCTTTACAGCAAAGGCAAGTCCTGGATAGGAAGGCAGTGAAATGGGAAGAGGCAGCAACAGACAGCCTGTAATTCTGCCCACTTCTCCTTGGCAGGGAAAAGAACCTGAATGAGCAAG
>NW_025356022.1:0-8438 GCF_016433145.1 Gracilinanus agilis | reverse complement strand
GAGAAATGCAAATCAAAACAACTCTGAGGTATCACGTTACACCTAGCGGATTGGCGAAAATGAAAGAAGGGGAGAGTAATGAATGTTGGAGGGGATGTGGCAAAATTGGGACATTAATGCATTGCTGGTGGAGTTGTGAACTGATCCAGCCATTCTGGCTGGCAATTTGGAATCATGCTGAAAGGGCTATAAAAGAATGCCTGCCCTTTGATTCAGCCATACCATTGTTGAGTTTGTACCCCAAAGAGATCATAGATAAACAGACTTGTACGAAAATAGTTATAGCTGCGCTTTTTGTGGTGGCAAAAAACTGGAAAAGGAGGGTATGTCCTTCAATTGGGGAATGGCTGAACAAACTGTGGTATATGCTGGTGATGGAATACTATTGTGGTAAAAGGAATAATAAACTGGAGGAGTTCCAGGTGAACTGGAAAGACCTCCAGGAACTGATGCAGAGCAAAAGGAGCAGAGCCAGAAGAACGCTGTACACAGAGACTGATATACTATGGTAAAATCGAATGTAATGGGCTTCTGTACCAGCAGCAATACAATGACCCAGGACAATTTTGAGGGATTTATGGTAAAGAACGCTACCCACATTCAGAGGAAGGACTGCAGGAGAGGAAACATATAATAAAAACAACTGCTTGAACGCATGGGTCGGGGTGGACATGATTGAGGATGTGGACTTGAAACTACCACACCAATGCAACTACGAACAATTTGGAAATAGGTCTTGATCAAGGACACATGACAAAACCAGTGGAATGTGCATCAGCCATGGGTGGGGGGAGTGCGGGGAGTGAAGGAGAAAGTAGGAGCATGAATCATGTAACCATGTTAAAAATGAATATTAATAAATGTTTAAATTAAAAAAAAACTCTAAAAATCATAGTTTCACCTAGAGACTTCTGCTTAAAGTAATTAACAATAATAATGTGCATTTAAGAGCAAAAATTTCATATAATGGAGAAAAAGTAAAGACTTTTGAAATAAGATCAGAGTTTAAGTAAAGATGACCATTATAATGACTACTATTTAATATAGTACCGGAATTACTAGCTCTAGAAATAAATGTGGTAAAGTATTTTGGTTGAAGAGTGGAGCCACACAAAGATTATAATTGATATAATTTTATTACTGTTCATAAGAGGAAAAGGATAACACATGTTAACAGGGAACAGTTGAGGTGTAAGCCTCTAATCATGACTGCCGCCTAGCTAAGGGTAACACAAAGACTGATAGTTTCTGGATGTGAATCATACAATGATTTTTAGGCTCTTCTTAAAGGTCAGAGTCCAACAAGAAACAAATATATAAATTTTAGAGAAAGAGCTCCCTAGTACCAAAAGGAGACAGTAATGACCTACTCTTCCATATCACCTTAGCTCTATACAGAAGTGCTCATGTCTGTGAAATGATTTCACTCTGTTACCAATCTACCTCTTCCTCTTCCTTTTGAACACAAATCCTGTTCTTTATCCTTATATCTTATGACATTTTGGTTCTTTCCCAGACTATTACTCCTATAGTGGCTCTATTCTTCTTTCCCTGTCTTGATCCTCTAGAGCAGGGGTCGGCAATCTATGGCTCTCGAGCCATATCTGGCTCTTTTGAGGGCCAGATATGGCTCTTTCTGCAGGAGCCATAAAGTCCATTTTTTTTTTTCAGGCGCTGTTACAGGAGCTCGCACTGTGAGCACTATACGGCTCTCATGAAATTACATTTTAAAAAAAATGTGGCGTTTATGGATCTCACTGCCAAAAAGGTTGCTGACCCCTGATCTAGAGAATCAGTTCTCATGACATGAATCCTTTGCTGCCTTTCACTATAGCCAATCTTATCTTCCAAACATCAGCCCGAGTTTACTCTCACCACCTAATGTAATGAAAAAATCTGTGGTAAAGAAAAATTGAGGCTCAGAATTCCAAGAATAATTTATTTATTGGCAAGGTTAGCAATTAGTGATAATAGAGAGCAATGGCCCCTCAGTGACCAGAGACACATCTGACAGTCACAGAAGCTTTTTATACAATTGAAAAGGTACTAGGGTATTTTGGGGGTACCAAAATAGTTCAGTGGTTATATAGGTTATATAGGTAACCAAAATAATCCATTGATGAAAACTGAACTAAGACTCTAATTTGTCTATAAGTACATAGTCTTGCAAGGAGGAGTCTTTCCAAGTCCATGGTGATAAGGGTGGTGGGCACAGAGTTAGTCATCATCCTCTGATCCTTTGCATAATCTCTAACTCACCATTCCCTATATCAGCAGAAATGAGTGTTAAGAAAAACGTTTTATGACAAGGCTGAATTGTCTTTAATCCATATTCTCTGTTTCCCTCAAGTGCCATGGTCAATACTGAGTTGCATTCATAGACACATAATGAGCATCATATTACCAAAGACTACAAAAAAGAATAATGAATTGGTTTGAATCTAAAACTTGAGAACTTGATTATAGTGGTTAATGTCATGCTTAATAAAACACTTTAAATCAACCAATAATCAATTTCACACCAGCCTTTGCTCCTACTCATATGCTGCTGAAAATGGAAAAAAATTATGAAACTTTGTTCCTTGGATGCTACAGATTAATGTTACAAAACCTCCCTTGGGTCCTCATTGTATCAAAGCAGTACCTTTATACCTCCTTAACAGCCTCACTACAGCAGCCTTTCCAAACACTTTCATCATTCATCAGGCTTCACATTGCTCTCTTTCCCACTACCCTCTCTGCTTAGAAAATTACTTCATATTTCATTGGACAAAAGGAGACTGAGCTGAGACTTCTTTTTATTCCCTCCTCATCTCTTATCTCCAAATGTCTTTTGTCACTCTTTCACATGAGGCATCCCACTCTGTCATCTTGAAAAGATTACCCCCTCTATTGGCCCCACTTTTCCACCTAGCTTCAGTCTTTTTCTGTTTGCTGACTGCTCACAAACTGCTGATAAATAAGCTCGTACATCCCCCATTCTCAAAACCCCCACACTTGATTCTTCCTTCCCTATTAGCTATTATCCTGTATGTTCTCCATTTTTTTGGTGTAGATTCTTAGAGAAAGCTGTCTGATAGATGTCTCCACTTCCTTTTCTCTTACTTTTTAACTCTATGGTTATGGTCACATCATTATACTTAACTTGCTTTCTCCAAAGTTAATAATGATCATTTGATTGCAAAATCTAATGATTTTTTTCCTATCCTACTCCCTTTGTTACTTACTTCTTTGGTCTAGCACTGGCAGTTCAGAGCTTTCCAACACTGTTGCTACAGAGGTGTTTATCCATCACTAACAGGTCAGAGTTTTGAGGCACTGATAGTACAGAGCTGTGCCCAGCACCCCCAATGACTTTTGTTTCTAAGGAGCTTTCTGGAACAATTCTAGCAGCCTGGAGCTAGGGTCTCCTTGTCAATGGAAAAAGGAAGGGAGGTGAGACTGGAGTCTACATTTTCACATTGTGATTTTGTCCATCACCAGAAATTCAATTATTGTCTCTAAGCCAATGATTCTCAGATCTATTTATCTATTCCTAATTTCTCTACTGACTTGCAGTCTCTGATTTTTAATTGCCCATGTAATATCTCACTGGATATTCTGTGTACTTCTTAAACTAAATATATGCAAAGGTGAACTCATTTTTTCCCCAAACTGTTGCTACTTTTAAACTCTCCAATTATCAGAGGGGACAGAGACAAGATGGCAGGTTAGAAGCAACAAACTTGCATAACACTCCTGGCATTCTGCTCCAAACAACTTTATTGTTTTAAAATATATATCTATCTATCTATGTATATATATTTATTTGTAACATTTAAATATTAAGATACTTAATAAACTCAGTCATTTCCTCCATTAGAGAAGGCATCACTTGACTGAAAGATTTTTTACATGTATACTCCGTCTTATTTCTATTTGTCATTTCTTTCTATGGCAATAAATAGACATTTCATTCTTCAAACAATATTTCTGTTGCTGTATATAATGTTCTCCTAGTTATGCTTATTTCACTCTTTATAATTTCATGTAGATCTTTCCAAGTTTTTTCTCGTCAAAATTAGCCTGTTCATCATTTCTTAAAGTGCAGTAGTATTCCATTACAACCATATTCCATAACTTGTTTAACTATTCCCCAAATGAAGGGCATCCCTTAATTTCTTTTTCCTTTATTGCCTTAGGAAATAAACCCATTAGTGGTATTGCTGGATCAAAAAGGTATGCACAGTTTTAGAACTCTTTGAGGATAATTCGAGATTTCTCTCCAAAATTATTAAAATGTATTGGGGATCATACACAAATCACAACTCAAATTGTCAGAACAACTCTAGTGGAACTTAGACAGATAAGACATTTATCTTTATATCTCAATATCAATATTCAAATATTACTTCAGTTGATGTCCCAATAAGAAAAAGGTAACTCCAGGGCACTGAACATTGTTCTGGTCTTTATTTTATTTTATTATAGTATTTTTCCAAATAATGATACAATTTTCAATATTAAAGTTCTGATATTTTAATCCATGTTCTCTCTTACCCTTACCCCACTCTGAGAAAACAGGTAATATGATATAGGTTCTACATATATTATTATGTATAATATATATTTCCATGTTTTTCATGTTGTGAAAGAAAACATATTGCTTTCACTAGAGAAAAATTCATGGAGGAAATAAAGTAAAGAATGATATGCTTAAAAAAAAGTATTGGGGAAAAGATTAAATTACATGACAAAAACTTCTGAAAAAATGGGACCGTAATCTGGCAGAAATTAGTTTTAGACCAATGTATCACACTATACATGAATATGAGATCCAAATGAATACATGGTTGATATGTAAAAGGTCATATCATAAATAAATTAGAGGACAGAACAGATATACAAGAAACAATAGTAAAATATTAGAGTAACTTTGTGTCTGACAAATGTAAAGATCCAAGCTTTTGGTATGTAAAAATATTTACACGACCTATACATAAAGAGAGATAGCATAAGAAAATTAAAAGGCCATGGAAAATATTACCTATCAGATTGATGAATAGGAGAAGAATTTATGACTAAATTCAAGATAGAGGGTATTGTGAGATATAAAATGGATAATTCTGATTATGTTAAATTAAAATATTTTGTAAAAATAAAACTATTGTAGCCTAGATGAGAGGAAAACATAAAGATGGGGGGGTAATTTTATAGGCAGTTTCTCAGACAGAGGCCTCATCTAAAATATATAGAAAACTTTATAAAATTTGTATGTGAACCATTTCCTAATAGATAGATTTTCAAAGAATACAAACTGGCAATATTTGGATGAATAAATCAAAGATATACACAGCCATATTTTTGAAATGCTCTAAATCACTACTGATTAGAGAAATCCAAATCAAAATAGTTCTGAGAAATCATCTCACATCTATCAGATTGGCTAAAATGATAATAGGACAAAATGGCAAATGTTGGAAGGGATGTGGGAAAATGGGTATACTAACATACAGTTAGTGGAAATGTGGACTGATCTAACCATTTTGGAGAGCAATCTGAAATTATGACCTAAAATTTATAAAACTCTGCTTACCCTTTTATTCAGGAATACCAGTATAGGTCTATTTCTCAAGTTTATTAGGGAAAAAGGAATAGAGCCGATATATTCTAAAATAATTATGTCTGATATCTTTGCAGTGGCAAAGAATTGGAAACTGACAGAATGCCCATCAAATGGGGAATGGCTAAACAAGTTGTGGCATGTGATTGTGATGGAATACTACTGAGCAGTAAGAAATGATCCACAGATTAATTTAAAAAAGGTAGAAAGCATGAAAATGAGTGGAATCAATAGAATATTCTACAGATATCCCTTCCATATCATGACTTTCCCCAACATGATCTTGATATATCTCAGGTTAGCATAAGAAAATTAAATGGAAATTTTGTGAGTTTTGCAGAAGCCACAGCAGAAGTCAAAAATACAGAAAAAGTTTACAAACTCAGAAATGCATAAAATATTTATATAGTATTATGTAATATCCACATAGTTTACCTTTTAATACTACAAATATGCACAATTTTTAAAAAGTTCAAGTTTGTAAAAAGCACATGAAGGTCAGCAAAACAGTCCACAAAGGTTAGAAATGTAGAAATATCTTTAAAAGTTTATTAATTCAAAATGCATATAAGGGATTGTAAATACTCCATAAAAGAAAAAAATCTGATTTTTTTTGGTACAAATGGAGGGCCAAAAAAATTTTTTAATGGTTTTTTCCAGATTGTGGGGGCACTACCCCTAATTCCTGCAATATGGAAGGGATACCTGTAAATAGCAACAGAAATGCTGTTTGATGAAAAACAGAAGAATAATAGAATCTACCTCCAGAGAAAGTATTGAAAAAAGACATATCTTTATACACACACATGCGTGTGCACATACACACATATACATGTATATTTGTTAAATGATGCCTCCTATATTGCAGGGTGGAAAAGGAGATTTTGAAGGGAATACCTAGAAATTTTAATGTAACAACAAACAAATACAAATTTAAAAGATAAACAAATTAGGAGGACATGGAAGAAATTACCTTTCAGGTCTATGGCTAGAGAAAGAGTTTATAATTAGTCTATTGATAGAAAAAATCAAAGAAAATAAAAAGTATAACTTTGGAATTTTGGAGAAGCAGAGTTACATCAGTTTAATCAAGGAACCACCCATCTAACAGGGTTACCATGTCCAACAACAACTTTATAAGGATTATTCTTAATAAAGACAAAGTACATTAAAGTCCACATTTCCAGAATTGTGATTATGTGTATATTATAAACATATGGCCTCAATATTTTGGTACCTTAATTTGGGATTCACTCTTGTCCAACAGCATTGTGCAGATTGTGGGGACAGTATGCCCTCGGTTTGTAGGTGAAATGTTATAAAATTATTGTTTTTGCTTTGCAATTTGAATAAAGGCTTTACTTAAGAGTTGTGTCAGGTGGAAAACTTGTTAATGGGAAGCACATCAGTGGGTTTCCAAAACTACCACAGTAGAATGAATACACTCACATGAAGAAAAGTTTTAGCCTTTGCTCTGTAGGGGAAACCCTGAAACCTACTTTGAGTTTGAGAGGAGCACAGAGAAAGAGAACCTGGGGTAGAACATACCTAGTATACTACTGTGTGCTCAGTACTAAAACTAGCTGAGGTTCCAACTGGAATAATACAATTAAGAACTTTGACATCTTAAATAACAAACTTCATGCCATCCTATAATTCCCCAAGCTTCAAAGTGTGGTTGGCAATAGCTCCCAGAAGTAATAAACAGGAAATATTAAAGAAAAGCCTCAGAAACAAAGTTTTACTTTAATCTAAAAATGAGAACATTGAATTTGAACAAGAGAAGATTCAATAGGGAAATACACTTGTTTTCTTCAAGCACATATCTATATCCATTTGTCTCTATCCATACACAAACACACAAATTTATGTGTACATAAACATACACATATACCTATATAAACATAGATATGGAGATATATGTATATATGCACACAAAAATATACACTATTTTGTTGCTCAGTTATCTTAGTTGTGTCTTACTATTTATGATTGCATTTGAGGTTTTCTTGGCAAAGATACTGGTTTGCTCTATTCTTCTCCAACTCATTTTACAGATGAGTAAACTGAAGCACTCAGGGTTAAGTGACTTGCCCAGGATCACACAGGTAGAAAGCATCTGAGGGCAGATTTGAACTGATATTTCTGACATCTAATTGTCTCTATATGCATACACACATATACACATACATATATGTGT
Organism: Gracilinanus agilis; assembly: GCF_016433145.1. NCBI lineage: Eukaryota > Metazoa > Chordata > Mammalia > Didelphimorphia > Didelphidae > Gracilinanus > Gracilinanus agilis. Next base: position 636 of record NW_025356022.1, on the reverse strand, counting down.
ATATATGTATATACAATTTTACAAAATAACAATGGACAAACAATACACAGATCTTCCAACTGCTTTAGCTTCCTAGTCATCTTCAGTACCAAAATTCCTGACCTATGAAATCAGGTTTATCCAATCAGGAAGACCCAGTACTATTTGAGTCCAATATCAGAGTTGTATGAACCAATTCCTCTTTATTACTCACTTCTATTATAGTCTAAACTGGGGTGGGGGGAATGCATTAGAAGGTAACATTAACTATATGAGATTACTTGTCCCAGAAGTGATTGGTCAAGTCTCAAGGGTCTTTTATTTAAGGTTCCAAGTTCCTAATGCTTATCCATATAATTTATTTTTCTTTTTAGGGGGATATGTGTATGTGTGTGATTTATACATACCACATAGGTCTATTCCTACTTGGAGACAATGATTATAGTAGAGAATTTAATAAATATACACTGTCATCCAATCGATGTGAATATTAGTATATCCTTTATGCAGGAAAATAAAAGATTTCTATAAAAAATGAATATTTTTCACTTTTTATAGAAATCAATATATTTATATTGGAGAACTTTTTGTGTGTAAATTTCTTCCACTAACAGATTAGTAATTTATCTGAAATATATATGTGTATATATATATATA
>NW_025356021.1:0-4339 GCF_016433145.1 Gracilinanus agilis | reverse complement strand
AAAATGAAGAATGGTTTACTCAAATCTGTATTCAGATTCTGTCAATTCCTTTTTTTTAATGGTAGATAATGTTTTCCATCCATTTTGAGTCTCAAGAGTTGTCTTGAATTCTTGCATTACTGATCTTCTTGCTAGTTTTAAGGGGTAATCGGTTTGTATTTCCATAATTTGAGACCTGGAATAGGAGTAACAAAGAATTTAGAATGGAGAATGGCTGGGAAGAAACAAAGAACTGTATTGTGAATCACCCCCTTCATGGCCACCCCATCCCCTCAGCAAGGGAGATGGCCTCCAAGGCTACATGTTCAGAAACTATATATAGTTTCAAGTAAATAGTTTAGAGTTGAGAAAAGAAGTGTTGAAACCGACCTTCAATCTTGAAAATAATAAATAGTACATGGATGTCAGAGATTGAAGGACTCTTAGAATATGGAATATGCCATATCTGGAAGGGATATTTAAACAAAGAATGTTTCCAGCAAGAAAGAAATCTTGGAGACCTCTCTGGCCTGGCTCCTAATTTTCCAGAAAGAGAACAGGAGCAGAATATTGCGCAGTAACACCTTCATAAAGACAAATACCTAAGCCCTTTGATTTCTTCTGCCATGCCCTTCTTTCTTTCCTCCCAAATTCCAATGATTTGTGTGACTTATTCTTTATATAGACTATATGACCTACTAGCACTTTGGCAGGAATTTACTATCATCTCTAGGCACAAGAACATGTAGAAATAAGATTCATGTCTAAAGTGAATATTTATTTAAGACCCACAATCAATCTTTCCCCAAATTAAGAGAATACAAAGAGAGTAAATTATATGTTGTACCACTGGATTCTGTAATGCTAGGAGTTTGGCACAAAAGACTTCAGATTAATTTGCTTAAATTCCAACTTGGGCTTTAGGGTATGAAATTTCCCTACATGTTGAGGTATTTGGAAAAAAAACAACTCTGATCTTAATTAATGTTATTTCGGTCATATATGATTATAAATAGAGAGCTGGAAAAGACTTTGGAAACCATCTAGTCTAATACATTCACTTTATCCATGAAGAAACCGAGGGCTGGGGATAACAAATGATTTGCCTAAAGTCACACGGTATGAAGGGTATGAAGTGTTAGATGTATTGAAGTGTCTTCTAACTCTATAGCCTGTGCTTTATACCCTGCCACCTTCCTCTTCTTTTTTTTAACTTTTGCCTTCTGTCTTAGAATCAATAGTAAGTATCTGTTACAAGGCAGAAGAGTGGTAAAACCTGGGCAATTATGATTAAGGGACTTGCCCAGGGTCAGAAAGCTAGGATGTAGCTGGGGCCAAATTTGAACCCAGCTCCAATCAACTCTAGACCTGGCCCTCAATCCAATGAGCCTCCTAGATGCCCAGTCCCTCTACTAATTCAGAGAAAACAGAGGAACAATGGCATGAGTTCCATGGCAATACCGCCATGTTGGTAAGTTGTGCCTTCAAACTTGATCAGTGCAACAGACACTGAAGATATGATTCCATGATTCAGGGGAATGACAGTATCTATGTATTTTGAAGTTTAATTCTAGTTTGCATATATCAAAAGAGATATTTTGGAACCTCAGTCAACAGCATGGTGTAATAGAAAATATGTTAGCTCTCTAGGCTCTGCATTTCTGCTTGCTCCCCATAGACTCTGGGTGAGTCACTAAACATTCAGAACCTTGTTTTCCTTACTTTTAAAATGAAGATGTGTGAGGAGGGGAGGGAGAGGGTTGGACTAAATGGCCTCTAAGGTACCCTTTAGCTCTAAGATTAGTATAGCACTTGGTAAAATGAGAGGATGGAGCCCTATGGCTTTTGAGATCTCACCCACAACTAGCTGAATATCCTAGGCACAGTTTTCAGCAACTCACTGTGTGAAAATATTATGAGAGGCTTAAAAATTACAAGAAAGTCTCTGTCCTTAAGTACCTTGGCATATAAAAAAGGACCAACTAAGGAGCAAATATTTATTATGTTCTTACTATTTATTAAATGCCCATGTGAGAATTAAAATAAATATACAAATACTCCAAGTATTATATTCACAAAATTTAGTAAGACTAACTTGAAGCAAAGGAAAATAAAAGCTAGAGAGCTCACCCAGTGGTGCATGGGGGAAAAGAGAGAAAGAGGCAGAGTTACAGCCAACTATGTACAAAAAACTTAAGCACACAATGTGGTGGAGAGATTAAAAGGATTTCTAGGAAATACTAAAGGAATTCTGGGGAATGTAGTCCAAAGGTACAAAAAAAATACACCTACCTGCTCAGTACCTTACAATATTATCACACTAGAACCTCACAACAACCCCAGGAGGCAGAGGATATTATGATTTTTAATTTTTATTTAATTTTTAAAATTTTATTCATTTTATAATTGAGGAAACTGAGGCAGGTAAAAGGCTAAGTGATGTGTTTATGGGTTCAAAGGTTGTAAATGCCTGAGGCCAGATTTGAACATAGCTATTTGAGTGTTGCCCCAGCATTCTATCCACTGTACTAATTAACTGCCTCTAGCAATGTTCTATGCAGTCAGTATCAATTGTTCAGACAAGAGTTATACATTAGGCACTAAGTGGCTGGGATTAGCCATTGCTGCCCTTCAGGTGAAGATGTTGGCCATCAATATCTAGAATGATAGAATGGATAAATATGGATTAAAGTGTAAGCTATGGAGTTGGAACACTTTGAGTGGCCACATCAATAATGATCATCTTCATTTCAGCAGTCCTTCAAGGCTAACAGAAGATAATGAGTAGAGAAGTAGAAAGAATACTAAACTTGGAGTCTGATGACCTTAGTTCAGTGCCTGGATCTGCCATTTAGTACCTGTGATATTTCACGAATAACTTCACTTTCCTCATCTATAAATTAAAAATATTAGACTAGATGACCACTGAAATCCCTTTCTTCTCCAGAAAGATGATTCTATTGTTGTCACAACAGCCTTGGGGTGTATGAAGTAGAGATAGGATTAGTTCCTTTCTTCCAAAGAGGATAATGAGGTTTAATGAAGTCAGTCAGTGGACACATCTGAGAAAGTGCACCAAATGATGAAATGGAGGAGACCTTTGCTGATGGCCAAATCCCTTTTTACTATACTTGCTGCTTCCACATGGAGATAAGAAGTGTGGCAGTTTGAGAAATGCTGGCTGGATTTAATTCAAAGATTTGGAGGTAGGAACTAGAGGGACTGACATGATAGATCCAAACTAAAATTAGCCATTATTGGTTAAGAGAGGCAGGAGAAGAATTAGTTAAAAAGTCTCTACTAATGGCATGTGAATTAAAGGAATGTCAATTAATGTCACGCATTGGCCATTTGCCTTTTTGTTCTCTGAAGCTTGATATCAGCCTCAGTTTGCAAGCATATAAACACTATTTCCCACATACACACAACCCTTAAGAAAACAGATGAAGGGAATATATCACCAAAGGCAAAGGCATTAAGCCAGGTGGAATCAATTCAAACTTCTATCAACCTTCAGGTTGCCCCATTTTCCCATTTTTCAGGTAGGGAAACTGAGACTCAAGGAAATGAAGAGACTAATCCAAAGCTATACAGCAAAAAGTATGGTAGAAACCAGGATTTGAATCAAGGTCTTCATGACTCCAAATCGTATCATCTTTCTACAGTCCTACCTCGTCACTCACTAGAAATTATTTACTGACATAAGAATTTCATAGTTATAAAGCATCTGACTTATATTAACTACTTCGAGTTTCCTGACAACCTTGAGAGATAGATCTTATATGTATGATGATCAACATTTTCCACTAGAGCAAACTGGAGTTCAGAGAAACTAAATGACTTACTGATGTTTTCACACAGAAATATTCTATCCATATCATCCTACCTCTTAGTCAAGCTCTTTATCCACTAGGCTAGGCTGACTGTAAGATTTAAATTATAGACAAAGGATATTGCAGAAAATATGAATTTGCCCATTCTGGTTTCTCTTCGAGACACAAAAAAGGGGTCAATCCTTCATCTCAACCAGGTAGATAAAACAAGAAATAAACATGTCAGACTCCAACAGAAATGAGCACACCACCAAACATTCAACTAAATGGTACATGTCAGATTTTATTGACTCACTTGAGGAAGAAATATCATTACTGATCACAGAGGAATTACCCAACCTGATATAAAATAATGTATGTAGACATTTTCATGGGATGTGAAGACCAGCAGAAATGGACCATTTGTGTTTAGTGTGAGGACCATGACAGAGCCTAATTCCACATTTGTAGAGTGCCTGATTTGGCTCATACCAATCTGCCCTAATTTTTTTCCCCAGCTTTGGAAAAACACAATAGAATTGTCTTCT
>NW_025356020.1:0-3472 GCF_016433145.1 Gracilinanus agilis | reverse complement strand
CTGAAAATTGCCTATTCATGTCTCTTGCCCATTTATCAATTGGGGAATGGCTTGATTTTTTATACAATTGATTTAACTCCTTGTATATTTGAGTAATTCGACCCCTGTCAGAGTTTTTCGTTATAAAGATTTTTTCCCAATTTGTTGTTTCCCTCCTGATTTTGACTACATTGTTTTTGTTTGTACAGAAGCTTTTTAGTTTAATATAATCAAAACCATTTAATTTACATTTTGTAATTTTCTCTAACTCTTGCTTGGTTTTAAAATCTTTCCTTTCCCAGAGATCTGATAGGTATACTATTCTGTGTTCACTTAACTTATTTATAGTTTCCCTCTTTATCTAAGTTGGACATTTTTTATGTACTTGAATTTGACTGTCTGTATATAGTTTAAGCCAATGTAAATGGTGATATATGTACCAAAATAACTTTTGGTATATAAACCAGAATAGCCTAAGTGCATTTTGGGGATTATTTCCTGTGATTTTCCTAAATTCATGTATTTTAGAACTGTAAAGAATCTTAGAAGTCATTTAGGTCAGCTTCCTCATCTTATCCATAACTTAATGTTGGGTTTGGGGGAAAGCTGTGATTTGTCTCACATAATACTATCAGTAAACTGCAGAGCTAGAATTTAAATTCAGGCCTTAGTGACTCCAAATGCAGATATCTTCTACTATGAGAGAGACATGGAATAAGGACATGAGGTGAAGGGCCTTAGGCAATGATGACAACCTAAAGGAGGAGTCCCAAACCCTCAGGTAGCTGCCTCCAGGACAAATAGACCTGGATATGCCTTTTCAGTGGGCCATTCATATTCATCTAAATTACTTAAATAGATTTCTGATCTCATTCATGTGGCTATTTCCTTAAATAATATAGACCACAAAACATCCATACCTACCTATCCAATTTCATTCTGGTCTATATACTCCTTTAAGTTTACCAAAGGTAGCTACCCAATGTGCCAGAGAGTGCTTTTTTATTTTCTATTGAAAATATGATCATACTAATGGAACACATGAACTATCCATAGAATCTTCACTCTCAATATGTGACCAGACAAGTTTCTTTTTCACATACACATTTTTGGACTGCATTTTAACAAGTAAGAAATGACTCATTGCTAATATAGGAATCTTTCCTGAATCAGTTGTCTATGTACAGTCTGACAAACAATTAGAGGAAAAGACAAAAACTAATATCAAACCAGAATCATAAAATAATGAATTTGTTGCTAGAAATATTGATTTTGCTAGATGTTGCTAGAAATAAAGATTTAAAAAGAGAAAAAGATAGTGTACAATAAAAAACAGTTCAATTTTACCTATGAAAAGAAGTTCCTGTTAAAAAAAAGGCATGCAAAGAAATAAGAAATAATTAAAGACTGACAAGAATTTGCCTAGTGTAAATTAATAAGTTTAATGAAATAAATAAGAGTTTAACACCAAACATAGCAGTCAATTGGCTTACTTACCAGATATGAGGGAATGTATAATATACAATAATACAACATAAACCTGATATAAATATATTGGTAAAATATACTTTAACAAGTATATTTCTTATTATAGTTATCAATCAATCAACATTTTTAAAGTACCTGTTATATTCCAGGCACTGTGCCAGGAAATATCAAAAGGAGTAAAAGAAAATGTCTATTATGGAGCAGCTTAAAATCTAATGGTGGAGATAGCAAGCAAAGAAAGGTATAGACACAAAAACACATGATTCAAGCTATTTATATCATGAATAGAACATAATTAACCTGGAGAAGGCACAAGAATTAAGAAGGGTTGGAAGAAGCTTCCGGTAAGTGATGAGATTTTAGTTGTAACTTAAAGGAAAGCAGAGAGGTCAGTAGTTGGAGAGGAGGAGGTGGGAGATCATTTCAGGTATGGGGGGGGGTAGTTAGAGCAAGTGGCTGAAGCTAGGGGATGTAGTATTTTGTTTGTAAAACAGCCAAGAAGTCAGTGTCACTGGACAAAAGAGTACCTGTCAGAAGAAGATGCAAAGAAACTAGTGAGGTTGAAGGAAGACAGGTTACAAAGAGCTTTAAATGCCCAACAGAATATTTCATATTTGATCTGGAATGTAATGGGGAGCCATTGGGTGACATAATGGGACTTGAGCTGTAATAGAGATACGAAGTATTTAAGGGATTACCAGATACCAGAAAAGCTGAAATAAACTGGATATGGTTTCATGGACCATGTCAACAAGCATTATGACAGAGCTATGTGTGGGATAAATATTTAGGGGACCTCCGTCTCAGCTTTGGTCCCACACATCCCAGGGTCTCAACATAGGAATCAATCACATGTCTGACGGCTTGATGCTGCTTCCCAGGAGGGCATCCCCCCAGTGTTCCTGTGGACATCCCAGCAGAATGTTGCTATGGGAGGCAAGACCACCTGATATTTGATCCAGGGCTGAAAGGGAGAAGCTTAGGTTCGAAAAGCCAGTGCAGAAAGGGAGTGAGTCTTTTTTGCTCTTGTCCCTTTGGCTGAGAGGACTGTCTAACCATTCTGGCATCCTAATATTCTTTGGAAACCTCTGGCAAGGCATGGGGGCTCAGAGTGCTGGCTGCAATGGAAGACTGGACTTTTTAGAAAATCTTTTTCTTTTTTTTCTCTCTTTTCCCTTTTTTCCTCTTTTTCTCTCTTTACTAATAAATGCTTATAAATCTAATAATAAGCCTCCAAGAGTAATTTTTATTCATAACAGCTAAGAAATCATCACATGCTATCAAGGAGCTCACAATCTAAAAACAGTGGGAGCAATATGCCAAGAACTATGTACAAACAAGAGAGTTTGGTGGTCATCCAGATGAAAGATATTAGAATTGGATTGGGAGTAGAAAAGATTTATTTCATGAAATATATTTTTTTGCTCTTCTTTAAAGAAAGCAATGGAAGCCAGGAGATTCACAAGAAGAAGGGAAGTATTTCAGGCATGGAGATTAGCTGGTAGAAATGTCTTGAGTAAGAGATTGTGTTGTGTGTGACCAGGGAATGCCACTGGATTGTAGGATACATGGAGGAGTATAGGTGCAAAACTGTAAGTCCAAGACGGGAAAAGAAGGCTCTAAAAGCCAAACAGAGGATTTTATCTTTGATCCTCAAGGTAATAGGAAGCCACTGAAGTTTATTAAATAGACATATGGGGCTATGTAGGCATGTGACACAATCAAACCTGTACATTAAGAAGATCTTTCCAACAATTGAGCTAAGGATAGGCTGGAGTGGAGAGGGAGAGAGACTTGAGGGTTGTAAATCCAACATGTAAAAAGGCATGTAAATGAACAGGCAAATGTATTAGTCTAATTGTAGTAATGAGGGTCTATACCAAAGTTATGGTAATGTTAGAAAAACTATATATTGGAGTTGTTGTAAAGGAAGAAATGACATTATTTGGAAAGAGAATAGATTGTGTGTGTGTGTGTGTGTGTGTGTGTGTGTGTGAGAGAGAGA
>NW_025356018.1:0-5216 GCF_016433145.1 Gracilinanus agilis | reverse complement strand
ATACTATATACATATACTATACTATACTATATACTATATACTATATACATACGTCAAGAACTAGTGATAAAATATAAAAGTTCTTGCTCTCATGAAAATAACGAATTTAGGAATTATATTTATAGGTGTATATCTGAATTAAATTGTCTTGGATTATTTTAAAAAATCAAACTACTAAGACTATATTAAAGGCTCAAATTATTGGTTCTGATTTGTTTAACAGGTAATAAAATTTACTATAGCAAAATAAGGATAGTGTTTTGCCACTAAAACACATCAACTTTTTTTAAATTTACATTCTGTCTTAGAATTGACACTTAATATAAGTTCTAAGGGTGAAGAGTGGTAAGGGCTAGGCAATTTTGGTTAAGTGACTTCTCCAGGGTAATACAGCTAAGCAAATTTTCATTTTAAATGAACTGCAATGCCCCCTTCCATTTTAAATCTAACAAAAGAATTCACAACTCTAAAAAACTTCTACTCCAAAGGTAATTTGAAGGACTTTTGCTCTGAAAAAAAAAAAAAATAGCACTACTAAGATGGCTTCTTTTAGAAATCAAAATGAAATTTATAGCTTTAATTCTTAACCTCTGAGAACACCAGGGCTGGATGTATTCAACCCACACACGTATGCATGAAGAACAAACCTGCAACAAAGTTAAAATACAGGGCACTTATAGCATTAGCACCATCCTTCCCCATAAATCTGCTTCTTTTAATATAAAATAAAATCATTGATAATAAATGGACTTTTCAATAGATCAGCCAAATATAGAGTTTCACTGATCTCAATGATAAATTATCCACTAGAAAAGGGCTGAATTTATAAAATAATACCACCTTTATGGATGATCAGAAAAAAAAAACCTACCCTACTTCCACAAGAAGCTTTTCTTCTTACTCTGAGCAGGTAAATAAGTCATTTAGAGTAATTTAAAATAAACCAGTGAGAGGCTGGAAGAGGAGCAAAGACAATGGAATGTATATACAGTTAGAGATAAAGAGAATTTAGCATTAGTCTATACTCTCTCTTTGGAAATTTCAGTGGCCTTAGTAGTTGGGAGCACTGACATCCTTTACAATCATTTGATAGGTCCAAATCATGCAATTTTAATAGGACTCTCTCTAAACTAGAAGGAATCAGATTCTTGGTTTAAAATTTTTAAAAAGAGAGGAAATCTATTACTTTTCCTTTAACCTCAAATATGGTTCTTAAGACTAAACACCAGAAGCAAGATGCTTGGATATCAAGACTTCCCCTTCATAACCTTTGTTTTCTATCTACCTCTGGAGGGGGAAAATCATGTTTACAAGAACCATAAGACAAGGAAAAAAGCAATAACCAAGATAAATGAAAAAAAAATGCTGGTTTAAGTTTTAGTCAGAACTTTATTGCACCAGAATTTTGCTTTATAAGATGAAGAAATCTTTTTACCCATCTCCTCCAGCATTACATATTGCAAAACGAAAACATGATTAAACTATTCTTTTAATGTCATCTCTTCATTTATAAAGAGCTTAAGAAAACAATTTGCATGCAGGCTGCACGCATACTGAGATGGTGTGCTGTGTGGAACCTTGTGTCAAGAACTATGGTTCAATTCCCAGGACAAATCAAGTTTTCTAAAGGAGAAATGTTCACCAGCTCCCTTCCTGATTATTTTTATTGCATAGTCATAGTTCAAAAACTTTCCAAATTTTAGCCTCATTTAAAAAAAGAAATGAAAAGAAATAGGTAGCATTTGAAAGGAAACATCAGCATTAATTAGTAGCTATCAATTGTTTTTCTCTTCCAAGAGAGAAAGAAATCATGGGCATTCAGAGCTTTCACTTGCTTTGATAGATTGTGTTTATGAGAAGTGGGAGGCCGGGAGAACTGGCCAGATTTGGCCTACAGCAGCTGGGCAGACTTCCAATACCCAAATACATTAGTGTAATTTGGTCTTTCCTTGCAATACTCCTTGTTATTGTAAGGTTGAACTTAGCTTGAGCAGATAAAGGTATAGAAGAGAGCAGTCAAACTACTCTGCTTCCATTTGAGGTATTCCAAGGGGGAAAGGAGTACAAGAGAAAGCCTAAGTCCCTCATGCTGTAAGATAATCTCTACTTGTTATGCTGGAATAGCCCCCTCCCCACCCCACTCCCCAAAAGACTGTGTAAACACACATCACACATAGTAATCACCACCTTGACTTAAGAAGGCCCAATGAGATGCAGAGAAAAGGCATCATAAAAAAACTGGAGAAAATTGGACTGCCGTCAGTTTCTCAGCAGAACATCTTTTGACGGAAAATGCTGTTTTAATGAGGGATCCAATCACAGAGCTGAAAAGACTGCAAGTTTAAGATGAAGTCACAGTGAGTTTGAGCTAATAGCCACATCTCCTCAGTGACAAACTGGTGTCAATCAGTAAAGGCTGTTTGCAAGACAAAACCACAATTTCACTAGGTCTGTGTACCTTTGGTGTTTTCCTCTTTTTTCTCCTTTTAAGTAAAAATGTTTCCTCATCTTTATATATGGGTTGAGGGTACAGGAAAAAGAGAAAATCCTAAACTCTGCAAGTCTCCATAGTACGGGTATGTTACTGCCTAAAAATATGTAGGAATCATCAAAATGAAGCATTTGATCATATATTCTGATATACAAGTTGAAGTGACATCTCAAAGACTAGCTGATTAAATGCTATCTTTTCTCCCTTTTATACTTTTCTTTACTCACCCTAGCTTTATTTTTCAATTACGTATACAGCATTATGGTATAATGGAAAAACTACTGAACTTAGGGTCGAAAGGCCTGGGAGTCTTAGCTCCAAAACTTAGCTGTGTGATCATGGGGAATCCCTTGAGCTCCATGAGCTTCAGTTGAATGATCTGTAAATCAGATCTATACAACTACATACCTCAAGGAGTAATTGTCATGAGGAAATTGCTTTATAAGCCTAACACAAGTACCATACAAAAACATGAGTTATTCTCCCCATCATTAGCTGAGGCACTCCCAAAGGGAGGTAGCACTCCATGTATTAAGTCGAGGAACTGTCTCTCTGACATTTATGTGTCATGAAAATAATCTATTCCCTAGGATGTCACAAATAGTAGAAGATGAAGAAGCCCCACAAGGGACAATCATACTAAAATTACTGTGAGAACTTTAACTTCGCAAGGACCTCTAAAGGTGACAGAGGTTTCTAGCACTTCAGTGCATGGTTATCATTGCACATGTTCTCTATAGGATGGTGCTTCTGGGTGTTAGGAGCAAGAGCTGGTTCAAACACAAGTGCTAGAAATTCGTGGTACCAAAAATTATCTAAGAAGAAAAGCACAAAGCTGGTGCAGGGTGCAAAAACATGATTATTCTTCAACTCTGACCCAGAGGATCAAAAACACAAATCGTAACTATTTTCCAGAAGCCTACAGGGTAGTCTAAACTTTTGTTGCCTCATGGAATACATCCTAACACGGCGGTGATCTTAAGACAGGCCTTTGTGGAGACCAAACTTCTACAAAGCATTGCTTGGCTTTGTATAAAAGAAGATAGGTAAATAGCCTTCTTAGGGACAGTAGTAGACTAAGGACTTCGAAACAGATCTGTTTCCTATAGCCGACATTTTCTTCTAGCTCCATCCTGCAGCAAAGTCACGATATAACTGTAACAGAATAACTCCCATGGCAACAGACTGCCACCATAAACACCAGATTAAGAGTTTGCTGCAAAGCCAAAGGAGATGACAGGTTGGTAGGGAAGAGGCTGTAATTCAAACAAATCTCTTCAGTAATAGCTATGGGAATACTGAACATTACTGGCCAAGTAAATTGCTTTTTGTAAAAGTGTTCTCTTTTTTGAAGTTTGCCCCAGTGTGAAAGTCTCTCTGTAAGTCAGAACCTTAACATTATTTTAATGTACTCTTCTGTATTTAATAATCTTATGCTTCAGACATTAGTCTGTTACCATGGGAATGACAGCAGCACAAATACAGGATTACGGCTATCAACCAGAAGGAGAAAAGAAATTATGAATAAGCCTCGTTATGTTCAATAATTAGCAGCTACATGAAAAAAAAAAAACCATGAATTTAGGTTGATGCATTTATCTCAGTGTTTGAATACAACTCTGAGTGTGTTATTGCTTTAAAATGAGATTCTTACAAACTGCCTAAGAATTCATGACTAACAATTTGTACTTGATGTTATAATTTTAAAATTCTTCATGTCCATCTCTTTTCTCTCTTGTTGTGGCTCCTCTTAACAAAGACTTTCTTTCTAATGGAGAATATACAATTGGTTTCTAAAAGGAAAGCCACTGTGACCTAGAGGGGAACATATGTTTAAATTCAAGATTTGTTAAACCAACAAATTCAGAAAGGAGAAAAGAAACAGAGATAGAGTGACATAGAGACAGGGAAGGCAGGAGGGAGTGAAGGAAGGAAGGAAGCAAGGAAGGAAGGAAAAACAAGATCTCTTGGGGAGAAAGAGTTTCCCTACTCCTCCACAATGCCCATCTTAGAAGAATGCCCTTCAAGTGCTTCCCTGCCAATATTAATGTTGAAAAGGGAGTTTGCCAATAATTAACACAATACATAAGGAATGGAAAAAAATCTTGAGTTCATGCATTTATATTCACTGATTCAACAAATATTTATTGATTGGCTACTATATGCTATCACTAATTTGTTGTAGAATCTCAAGGAAAATCTTGTTCTTCAACCAGATCTCAAAGGAAATTGTTTGAAAGAAGAAAATAGCAAATAGCCACCATACTATATTGGCGCTAAGGTTTCATTCTTCCTGATATTTAATCCCGCACATTGACAGGCATTTTGTTACAGTGTGCTCTACAAAACTAAAACCAAAAGATTAAGAATTTTCTACTCAAGTGTCTTAATTTTACTTAATGAAACTTGTAATTTTCCTGGTCCTGGAGCATAGGGAAGGTTTGGGAAAGTAAGAGTTAAAAGCTTTGATATACTCATCAGAATGGTGCCTGGGCAAAAAAGAAGGAAGGGCCACATTGGTATCAGTATCACAGTCAAGGATTCTCGGTCAAGAAAAACAAAATCATTACTAATGGGAGGTCTGGATGGAAAAACTCAGCAAAGTGGATAGAGCAGTCAGTACTGGAACCCGGAAGACCTGGGTTCAAATGTGACCTTACTAGCTATATGACCTGGACATGTTATTGGGGGAGGGGTTGGGGGGAAGGAGAGGAAGAGAGAGAGA
>NW_025356017.1:0-1328 GCF_016433145.1 Gracilinanus agilis | reverse complement strand
CAGAGAAATAATGAATATGATGAATGCCTGTGTGAGACACACACACACACACACACACACACACACACACACACACACAGAGATATAGACAGAGAGAAAGACAGAGGGACACCGAAAGAAGAAAATGGATTCTTCTACTAACTATCAGGTAATCTCACACTTTCACAACACTAAAAAATGGCCTACAGGATACTTAGTTTTTTATTAATTTTCCTGTTAATGATATGATCCTGATTCATTTCTAAAGTCTTTCTCTGCCACATCACAGAAATATTTTCATCCTAGAAGCTCAATTAATTCCCAAACTACTTGTCACATTGCAAGGACTCTGTGACCCTCAAACTTTTCCCTCTGATTGCCTGGATTCTCCAAGAATATTTTAAGGAGAAGGTCCAACCATCCACCCACATAGAAGGAACTGATGGAATTTGAATACAGTTTGAAACATACCATCCATTATTTCCTTCATTAATTTTTCTCTAGTGTAAGAAATATGTTTCTTCTTTTGCAATATGATGAATGTGGAAATATGTATTTTATGATAACACATATACAATCTATATCATGTTATCTGCTATCTTTGGGTTACAGGAGAAACAGAGAGAAAAAACATAGATTACAAAATATCAGAAAATGAATTTAAAATTGTATCAAAATATAAAATTAATTAATTAAATTTAAAAGTACGAGGTCAAAGCCAACCAAGTCATCATTCCTCTCTGACTCTCCCAACTTAAGGACTTTGCTCTAGTAGAGCATACTTTTATTCTCTTCTTCCCCATTCTCCCCTTAGTCTTTTTGAGTCCCTTCAATTTTTTCTCTTTTCCTAAGAGAATATAAGTTTCTTGATAATAAGGGCTATTTTTCTTTCTGTTTGTAGTTTTTTGCATTTAATGCAATGCTTGATATTTTATAACGGACACTTTTTGGCTTAAGTACTATTGCTACTGCCTGAAACATTTGGCCACTATAGATTTAATAAACATATTCATTTTATATATAAATAAACATAAAATGCATAAATTGACATCAAAACCTGAATGAATTCTATCTTTTCTGAAAAAGATAATGATGATTCTAAGTAGTTTTTCCACTAATGACTTTGGAACTGTGATGATTAATACACTCTTTGGTCTAGCCAACCTTGAAATCAGGACACAGTTATTGGACATATCCTTCTTATCTGCCTAGAATATTTCCACTTGGTTTCCCAATTAAAAGAGAAAGTTTTGTTAAACATATGCACATTTATATATATATATATAAATATATATATATACACATGTATATATAATTTTAAAGGCATGTTAAAAAAAACTTGCACACAA
>NW_025356016.1:0-1263 GCF_016433145.1 Gracilinanus agilis | reverse complement strand
ACAATCGTATACCCGTCTGCACTGGTTCCCCACTCAGGGTCTGCCTCAACCCACGCTTCCGCTGCGCCTGCGCTCTCCCGTGCTCAAATTTCGGGTGCGTTCTTTGGCTTATTGGGGTCCCAAATCTTGCTGCTCTCAGGAACAGTCCCTGTAGCTGCCAGTGGCTCAATGGGTGCCCCAAACTTGCTCTATTTCTTTTTAACTGGCTTCGGCACTATAGGTGGTGTGTGTGTGTGGAGGGGGTGGGGGTGTGATGGTTGCTCAGCCCACAATTTAATGAGAGCTGTTTCACCCCTTTATAGCATGGAAATGTCCCGATTCCACATGCCTTCCATGCTGCACCCTGTTGTGGGGTTCCTCCATTCGTCTGGACTTGTTTTTATGTCCCCTTGAGGAGTTTTGTGTGTTTTGGTCAGGAGAGGTTAAGAGCTGTTTTTTACTCTGCCGCCATCTTAACCTGGAACCTATCCATCTGGGGGTTTTTAATTTGCTCGCTTTCTAGTTTTTTGAGTTGTATACCCAATTCATTAATCTCTGCCCTCCTTTATTTGTTAATATATGCACTCAAGGATATAAATTTTCCCCTGAGTAATGCCTTGACTTCATCCCACAGAGTTTGGTAGGATGTCTCATCATTGTAATTCTCTTCAATGAAATTGTTGATTGTTTGTATGATTTGTTCTTTGACTAATTGGTTTTGGAGAATCATATTGTTTAATTTCCAATTGGTTTTTGATTTGCCTGTCCAGGTGCCCTTACTAATTATTATTTTTATTGCATTATGATCTGAGAAGGTTACATTTATTATTTCTGCTCTTTTGCATTTGTTTGCAATGATTCTATGCCCTATTACATGGTCAATCTTTGTGAATGTACCATGTGCAGCTGAAAAGAAGGTGTATTCCTTTTTGTCCCTATTTATTTTTCTGCACATATCAATTAAATCTAATTTTTCTAGGACTTCATTCACCTCTCTTACCCCTTTCTTATTTATTTTTTGTTTTGATTTATCTAGATCTGAAAGAGGAATATTTAGATCTCCCACTATTATGGTTTTACTATCTATTTCCTTCTTGAGCTCTGCCAGTTTCTCCATTATGAATTTGGATGCTATGCCACTTGGTGCATACATATTGAGCAGTGTTATTTCCTCATTGTTTATACTGCCTTTAATCAGGATGTAATGACCTTCCCTGTCTTTTTTAATCATATCTATTTTTACTTCGGCTTTGTCAGAGATAATAATAGCCACTCTTGCTTTCT
>NW_025356015.1:0-1781 GCF_016433145.1 Gracilinanus agilis | reverse complement strand
ATATAATATAACATATAATATGTAGAAATAAATATATTAAAATATTATATAATTATATAATTTTTATATATATTTTATAAAGAGGCTTCAAGGCTGCCCCTTTGTGTAAGAATAAGGGAGAGGCCTGCCCAGCTCCCTTCTAGTTCTTATAATCATCACTACTATTTCTTTATTTTTTTAAACCCTTACCTTTTGTCTTCAATACTGTGCATTGGTTCCAAGGAAGAGTGGTAAGGGCTAGGCAATGGGGGTTAAGTGACTTGCCCAAGGTCACACAGCTAGGAAGTGTCTGAGGCCAGATTTGAACCACTAATTTTTCTTATAACACTGAGGTTAAGAAAGGTTATGGTCACTGAGCTAATAAATGTCTGAGGCAAAATTAGAATTCAGGTCTCCCTGAATGCAAGTCCAACATTCCTTCTGCAATACCACCTGACTGACATCTGGCAGAGACTAGAACACAGATTTCATCTCTAGTGTAGACCAGTCTAACGTATTCCAACAAGTTCCCCACATTCTCCCCTTCTCCTCCAACCCCTCGATTGGTTAATGGAGAAATAGCCCTCATTGCCTTTCTTCCCATTACATCTCAATTTCTTTGTCTTTATTTTCTTACTGTTTCTTTAATCATAACCCTCTCCTTCCCACTTCCTGTTTGGTTCTCTCCCCCTTCAGAGAGTGATCATGTCTCTGTTTAGTCACAGCTGAGCCAGCCCCAGAGTGTTTTGCTTCCTTAATTTTTCATCACAGATCAATCCCTCCCCTCCCTAATTATTCTCATTGCTCTTCCCACATTCCCTCCCACCCTTCAATTTATCTGCATCTCATGGCTCCCAAGGTACCTCCAACAAATCCCAAGATTTCAGGGAGCTTGTCATAGGAGAGGGGAGGGCAGTGGGGAGGAGTGGAGCTGGAGGTTCTCTGAATGAAAGCTCCCTAGCCTAGGCCCTCGCTACTTGCCCAAGTTTGTAGCCTTTGGGCTTATTCTATCACCAAATGTGTTGTCTTTGGTTGCCAGGGGACAGAGTAAGAGAGAGTAGATGGATCGAAGATGACTTGGGACAGCCCTTGACCACTATTGGAAAGATATTCAAAACTCATGCTGCAAAGGGAGTCAATAACATCATGTATCATCTTCATATCGATCAAAGAATTATTGAGTGCTAGTCATCTAGCCCAATGCCAGGTCACTATGAGGGATGTGGAAGATTAAGAAAACACTGTCCCAGCCAACCAGGACCTTACAAAGGAGTCAGGAGAGATGAGTCTTATGTTAAGTAATTTTTGGATAAGTCAATTTATAGCAGAAAAAATACTCTCTGGAATCAGAGGACTGGGGTTCAATTCCTGACACCCCCCATATCCTAGCTCTGTGACCTTGGGCAAGTCACTTTATCTGGGCCACAGACCCATTTTATCTGGGTCTGAGGCAGAGCCAAGATGGTGGCTCAATAGCCATGAAAGCTTCAATCACTCTAAAAATCTTCCCCAACCAACCTTAAAATAGTTCCTACAAATGACAGGTATTACAAAATCAACATTTTTATCTGGACTTCAGTTTCCTTGTCTGTGAAAAGGAAGGGTTGAGGTCCCTTCTAATTCTATACCTGAGGTCCTAAAAACCAAAGTTCTGAACTTTACTATAGAAAATTGTAGGATAGATTTCCTTCCTTGCTTCCTTCCTTCCTCTTCCTTCCTTCCTTCCTCCCTCTCTCTTCCTTATTTCCTTCCTTTCTTTCTTTCTCCCTCACTTTCTCCCTCCCTCTCTCTCTCTCTCTCTC
>NW_025356014.1:0-1167 GCF_016433145.1 Gracilinanus agilis | reverse complement strand
TGGAAATGCGAATTAGCTACAGCAGGGGGAGGGGGTGAGTCGGGGGATGGGGGGAGTGAAGGGGGTGAAAGGTAAAGTAAAAACATGACTTATGTAACCAGGGAAATTTTTTCTAAAAATAAAAATTTATTTAAAAAATAAAATAAAATAAAATAATGATGATGATGATGATGATGATACCATGATAACTTCATGGTAGTTGCAAGGATCATATGAGATAATATTTATAAAGGACTCTGCAAACCCTAAAGTATTATATAAATGCTAGCTCATATTATTAATTATTATTAAAGGTTTATGGTAAAATGAAAGAAGGGGAGAGTAATGAATGCTGGAGGGAATGTGGCAAAATTGGGACATTAATGCATTGCTGGTGGAGTTGTGAACTGATCCAACCATTCTGGCTGGCAATTTGGAACTATGCTCAAAGGGGTATAAAAGACTGCCTGCCCTTTGATCCAGCCATACCATTGTTGGGTTTGTACCCCAAAGAGATCATAGATAAACAGACTTGTATGAAAATATTTATAGCTGTGCTTTTTGTGGTGGCAAAGAACTGGAAAAGGAGGGTATGTCCTTCAATTGGGGAATGGCTGAACAAACTGTGGTATATGCTGGTGATGGAATACTATTGTGCTCAAAGGAATAATAAACTGGAGGAATTCCATGTGAACTGGAAAGACCTCCAGGAACTGATGCAGAGTGAAAGGAGCAGAGCCAGAAGAACATTGTACACAGAGACTGATATACTGTGATAAAATCGAATGTAATGGACTTCTGTACTGGCAGCAATGCAATGACCCAGGACAATTCTGAGGGATTTATGGCAAAGAACACTACCCACATTCAGAGGAAGGACTGCAGGAGAGGAAACATTTAAGAAAAACAGCTGCTTGAACGCATGGATCAGGGTGGACATGATTGAGGATGTAGACTCGAAACTACCACACCAATGCAATTACCAACAATTTGGAAATAGGTCTTGATCAAGGACACATGACAAAACCAGTGGAAATGTGTGTCAGCCATGAGTGGGGGAAGTGCGGGGGGTGAAGGGGAAAGTAGAAGCATGAATCATGTAACCATGTTAAAAATGAATATTAATAAATGTTTAAAATTTAAAAAAAAAAAGGTTTATGGATCAGTCACTGTAGGGATGGAAAAAAG
>NW_025356013.1:0-1200 GCF_016433145.1 Gracilinanus agilis | reverse complement strand
ATATATATATATATATATGACATTGTAAATCTCTTTCTGAAGAAAGTATTTGTGATACATCTAAAATGCAAGGCATCTAAGTAGCCCATAATTTTTTGGCTCTTTCATTTCTTGATCCTAAAGCATATTTTCTAACATACTTATGACACCCTTTTCTCCTCCCCCATCCTATACCTGGGCAATTGATTTTTGGAACCAAATGCAAGTATTTACATTTATCAGCAGTTAAATTCACATGAAGAGAATTACCCAGGATTCACCTGCTGGATTGTTGCAGCTTAATCATTTTTAAAAATCACTACTGGTTCTTTCTTTGCTTTATCCTTTTTACATAACTTTGCTACTCACAGAATATCCTGACAAGTTTTCCAAAGTAAGCAAACAAACCAAAAAACATCAATCCTAGTCAGTGTCTATTTCCCTTTAGAATCTTACCTGTAGTCTTATTCTAGTAGCATGGATGAGAATGCTAAGGTAATAAACTGGTCTTGTGGCTATTGCTTTCAAGTTATAACAAAAAATTTCTTCTGTTAGCTTCCTTTGTGTTTCTCTGCTACCATCTAAACACTTTTCCACTTTGCAACTGAGCTGCCCTAATTTCTCCCCACTAAAATGATGGCAAGAGATTAGATGAGCCCATTTTTTCCTTGAGGAAACTTAGTGATCCTAATTTGGGTTGTGATTCAATGTTGGGACAGTATTTTAAGTTCTCATTTCCAGGAAGAATCAAGGGAATCAAGGAATATAGGACCAAATGTCTTTTCAGATTTTAATTTTCTGTTGCAAAATCTACCCTATGTTTTTGGAAACTTTTAATTCTAATTTCTGTTAAAAATTCATAAATATTACAATAGTAGCTTGCATCTTCCATCATTAGCTGATTTTCTTGGATATGACATCAACTCCATAATGAACATTTTTCCTTTGGGGAAATCTGAATTTCTCCTTTCTGACAAGACCCAAAGGATCCATACTAGCATCTTTCCTTTTTCTCCCATTGAGGATTCCGGGCCATGATGGTTCTGATATTGCTATGCTCAGTGAGAACTGGCAGAAATTCCCTTTGGAGCTTGTTGACATCAACTCTGTCAATTCTTGGGATGTTCACAATAGATTTGGAAAAATAAAAGCTTAATAGCCTTGTTCTTTGGGACAACAAATGTTTTTCAAACATATATATATATATATATATATATATAT
>NW_025356012.1:0-3194 GCF_016433145.1 Gracilinanus agilis | reverse complement strand
AAATGCTGATGATTTATGTGCATTTATTTTGTATCCTGCAACTTTGCGAAAATTGTTGATTATTTCTACCTGCTTCTTAGTTGATTCTCTAGGATTTTTTAAGTAGACCATCATATCATCTGCAAAGAGTGATAGCTTAGCCTCCTCGTTGCCTATTTTAATACCATCAATTTCTTTTTCTTCTCTAATTGCTACTGCTAGTGTTTCTAGTACTATGTTGAATAATAGAGGTGATAATGGGCATCCTTGTTTCATTCCTGATCTTACTGTGAAGGCTTCTAATAATTAGAGAAATGCAAATCAAAACAACTCTGAGATATCACCTCACACCTAGCAGATTGGCTAAAATGAAAGAAGGGGAGAGTAATGAATGCTGGAGGGGATTTGGCAAAACTGGGACATTAATGCATTGCTGGTGGAGTTGTGAACTGATCCAACCATTATGGCTGGCAATTTGGAACTATGCTCAAAGGGCTATAAAAGGATGCCTGCCCTTTGATCCAGCCATACCATTGTTGGGTTTGTATCCCAAAGAGATCATAGATAAACAGACTTGTACAAAAATATTTATAGCTGCGCTCTTTGTGGTGGCAAAAAACTGGAAAGCAAGGGTATGCCCTTCAATTGGGGAATGGCTGAACAAATTGTGGTATATGAGGGTGATGGAATACTATTGTGCTCAAAGGAATAATAAACTGGAGGAATTCCATGTGAACTGGAAAGGCCTCCAGGAATTGATGCAGAGTGAAAGGAGCAGAGCCAGAAGAACATTGTACACAGAGACTGATACACTGTGGTAAAAATTGAATGTAATGGACTTCTGGACTAGCAGCAATACAAAGATCCAGGACAATTCTGAGGGATTTATGATAAAGAACGCTACCCACATTCAGAGGAAGCACTGCAGGAGTGGAAACATAGAAGAAAAGCAGCTGCTTGAACATATGGGTTGAGGCAGACATGATTGGGGATTTTGATTCGAAACTACCACACCAATACAATGATCAACAATTTGGAAATAGGTCTTGATCAATGACACGTGTTAAAACCAGTGGAAATGCACATCGGCCAGGGGTGGGTGGAGGGAGAAGGGTGAAGGGGAAAGTAGGAGCATGAATCATGTAACCATGTTAACTTTTCTAAAAAATGAATATTAATAAATGTTAAAAAAAATAAGGCTAGACTAAAAATATAAAATGAAGAACTAAGGCTACTATTTCTCATATTAGCCATTGATTGCTCAATACCATGTGGGATTCTAATTGATCCATAAATCATATTTGGGAGACTCTTACCAAACAGGTATTATCTCTATCATTTTCTATCAAGATGCCCCAAAACAGATAAAGCCAATCTAATCATGTAAACTATTGTGTCTCAGAGAGTAGGAGGGAAATACTATTTGTTAAAAATGATGTTTTATTTTAAAAACAATTTTAAACTTTCTTTCTTTTAAAATATGAGTTCCAAATTTTCTCCCAACCTCCTTTCATCACACTCCCATCCCTCCTTCTTCTCTGAAACAGTAAGCAGTCTGATATAGATTTTAAATGTGTAATCAATTTTTGATATTAGATGTTTTGTGTAAGAGATTTCAGACGAATATAAAGAAAAAGAAAGAAAACAAAATATAATATGTTTTTATCTGCATTCAGACTTCATCATTTCTTCCTCTAGAAGCAGATGGCATTTTTCACCACTAATCACTGATATTATCTTAAGTCATTATTGCTGAGAAAAACTAGAACATTTGCAAATTCATCAAAAAATATTGCTGTTACTGTAGTAAAATGTTCTTCTGGTTCTGCTTACTTCACTTCCCATCAGTTCATATAAGTTTCACCAGGTTTTTCTCATATCATCCTGCTTGTAATTTCTCATAGCATAATTGTATTCCATTAAAATCATATACCAACATGGGTTGATGCGGACATGATTGGGGATATAGACTCGAAACAACCACACCAATGTAACTATCAATAATATGGAAATAAGTCTTGATTGATGACACATGTTAAAACCAGCGGAAATGTGCGTTGGATATGGGGGGAGGGTTAAGGGTGGGTTAAGGGGAAAGTAAAAACATGAATCATGTAACCATGGAAATTTTTTCTTAAAGAAATAAAATATTCATATAAAAATTATATACCACAACTTATTCAACCCTAACCCAATTGATAGATATCCCCTTAATTTCCATTTCTTTGCTACCACAAAAAGAGTTGCAATAAATATTTTTGCACTAATAGGTCCTTTTCCCTTTTGCTTTGTTTTCTTTGGGATACAGGCCTATTACTGGTATTATTAGATAAAAAGAGAGGCACAGTTTCATAGCCCTTTGAGCATAGTTCCCAATTGTTTTCCAGAATGTTTGGATCAGAGAATGCCTCAGTGTCCAAATTTTCACACATCTTTTCCAACATATATCATTTCCCTTTTCTGTCATATTGGCAAATTTGATAAATGTAAAGGAGTGTCCATAAAGAATAAATTACTGATATGTTAAATTGTCCCCAGTTTGTCCTTTTACCTTGTGGTTATCTGTCTTAAGCACATATTCTTTTCTCATGCTGTTATTGAAAAAAAGAAAAAATGGGATTTTAAGAACAAATTCTTCTCATCAAAGGTTACTTTTATATATTCTCCTCATAAGTTACTATTCATGTTGCCTTGTTTAATATTATCATTACTTATAATTCTTTCATTTCCATTCCAACCTTAGGTCTCACAATTCTTTTACTTGGATGAAATGCAACAGTCAAATGCAGGTAAACCTTGTGTTATTGTGCTTTGCAGATATCACATTAAAAATATTTTAACTCTTATCTTCTGTTTTAGAATCAGTATCATTCCAAAGCAGAAGAGTGGTCAGGGCGAGGCCATGGAGTTTAAGTGACTTTCCCAGGGTCACACAGCAAGGAAGTATCTGAGGCCAGATTTGCAGCCTTTACCTCCCATCTCTGGGCCTGGTTCTCAATCCACTGAGCCACCTAACTGCCTATTAGATACACATCTTTAATAAATTGAAGATTTGTTGTCAACCCTGGGTTAAGCAAAACAACTATTGATAGAAATGAAAACAGACCTAATATATAAATGAAAAGATATAAATTGCTCATAGTTAGGATGATTCAACATAGCAGAAATGATAATACTGACTAAATTTGCTTAGTTAATGCCACATCAATTTAACA
>NW_025356011.1:0-4449 GCF_016433145.1 Gracilinanus agilis | reverse complement strand
AGAGAGAGAGAGAGAGAGAGAGAGAGAGAGAGAGAGAGAGAGAGAGATTGATGAGTCCAAATCGAGTTAAAGAAAGAGGATGAGAGAATCCTGTAAATGAGTCAGATTTTGGACACTGGATAAAAGCCTAAATGTTGAACAAACCATTTGAGTTTGAGTTTATTTAGTTGCTGTCTTCAGGGATAGTTCTAATATACTGAACTCTGCCAACAGACTTTTCCAAAAAATTCATTAATGCTTCAGTGTGATGGACAGTGAAAGAAGAAAAGAAAAACAGCTTCCCAAGTCAGGGTTTTGCATAGGATTGTAGCAATTGTCAGTTTTGCCTACATGAAAAGCTCCTCAGCAAGCCCTTATGATAACATACACTGTATATAAGCAATCATCTGTCTTTTCTCAGTAAACAGTTGTGTGGTAATAAAATCAAGTGATATGGCTGGCTTTAACCTGGCAAACTTCCCTCTTCTTTGCGTTTACATATTTTTTTAAAAGTACAGATTCATCACATGAATATTTAATATCTCTGCCTTTTCATTCAGTATCAAGTAAAGGAGACATAGACACATACCCATGGCACAGATCCATTCTGTAGATAACTGTTATTTAAAAGCCTTTTGTCCATCCCAAGTTTACCATGAAGGCTTGAGAGTAAGAAAATGGAATTTGATAGAAGATACTTTTATTTTAAAATCACCCTCAGCTGAAAAATGTGATAGAAGGAATTAAATGAAAAAGAAGCCAAAAAGGTTGCAATGTATCTGGGTTCCATGGGTGTAAATATGAGGCACAGATCATCTAACGTGTGAGATGTTTGGATCTGAGGTAGAAACTGAATATAGACACACTTGCATACTATTCAGTGGAGTTAGTCATATCTTCTTTTTCATTTTCATTAAAATATAATATTGGCCTTCTTAAATAGACAATGAGTTTAGCGGTCTCTGCATGTGTCCCTGTCTGTCTGTCTCTGTTTCTCTGTCTCTGTTTTCTTGTCTTTTTCTCTGTCTCTCTGTCTCTGTCTCTTTCTTTAAAGGAAGTGTCTTCCGAAGGCAAAGCATGTCTTTGGATAAGTTGTTCAGGGGTTTTGTTTATTTGTTTATTTGGGGTGTGGGGGTGGTGGGTTTCTTTGGAAAGCCAGCTCCTGTGTTCTCAGGGGTTATAAAAATGGGAATCATTTTTATTGGCAATCCACTGGAATAGTGCTGAGACAAATGGAAACTTGAAGATAAGGATCCTCAGAGGTGAGAACATACAGCTGTTGGGAATTGCGAGAGAATCTGACCAATAAAGGAAGTCACTATTTTTCCAGGCCTGAAGTGAGTTATAGACCGAGACGGGTGTTGTATATTTATGTAAGGCTGCAGCAGGGAGTTTAAGCGGCTGTATATTGCTGAAAGAGCATCATTCACATTCAGGCCGAGACAAAAGGTGGAAATGAAGTAACATCCTGACCGAAGAAGGGCTCATGACAGAATAATAACATTTCAGAGAGGGGGGCCATGTGCAAGGCTGTGGATAGGCCTCAAAATGAGGAAATGATCAAGATGCCTTGTCAGGTCTTCAAAAAACAGTTATACACACACACACTTACTCACACACATACATACACACACACACATTCATGAATACTGCCTGGCCAAGTGTCCTTGGGAAGGCGAGCCATTTATCTTTCACAGAAATGCGTATACAATTACTTGCAACCTTCATCAGTATAGTCAGCAAGATAGGTTCGCCAAAAATCTGAGAAAATACATATATCAATACATATATTGCAGTTTGGACCTGATTCAGTATTTATTATTATGTTGTATGCTAGCTTCAAAGCATCAGTGTGGATACTAATTCAGAGGAATATTTGAAGGGCTAAGTATTTTTGGCTTTTCAAGGGAAGCAAAAAAAAAGTGGAAAAAGGGACTTAACTTATCTCCTCTGTTTATTTATTGTGTCCTTTTGTTTGAAGGAAGTTGTAAGTAGAAGAAAAGGGTCATGAAATTACACTCCTCTAACAACAAATGGTGGGAAGGAAAAAGAGAGGAGCCAGTTCATTTTAGAAAAATGATCCAAAAAAGAAGGAAAAGAGTTTTAGCCCTGAAACAAAATATACTTTGTCAGCCTATTGAACTATATGAAAACACTGTGCTTCAGATTAATATAAATGGTGTACCGTATACACAATTTGTTAATTTTTTTAGAACATTTATCAAAGCATTTATTATGGGTTGTTGCTAAAATGACAAAAAACTTCTGTCTTCTCAGCACAAAAACACAACCTGAAAAGTAAAATAAAAGGATTCCGATAACACAAGGATCTTAAAGCCCAATGCTACCTTTAAGATGAATATTTAAAGTGGGGTCTTGAAACTTATCCCCTCTAAGTTAAAAAATATTGGTATGAAGATTTTAAAAACATAAGTAATGTCCTTGATGTATGATTTTTTCATGTTAGTAACAAACTTACAAAAATGTAAGTTAACTTGAAAGACATTTTAGTGGGGGGGAATGAACTAACATATTTGTAGTATCAATATCCTTTACATATTTTAGGACAGAGGTAGGAATCAGAATTTCTATAGATTCAGAAGATGAACTTGTTTCAATCCTGTGTCTGCACCCTTCTCAGTCATTCTTGCATGATATTAAATTTCTGTGACATATAAGTGCAATGTTTGGATTTCCTAAAAATTGATCTTATTTTAAAAATTCACACAAGAGTTTAATTCACTTTTTCGCATTTTACCCATCTGGCCCTAGAATCATAAATGATTTTTAGCAATCTTTTCTCCCCATCTTTCCTCCCTTTAAAAAGACATTTTTAAAGACTATCAATTGGCTAGTAAAAAAGTAGTAGTTGTTAGGCTCTGGATCACTTCTGATAAAACGTATTATTTCAAAATGAATAGAGTTCTTACTTCACTCATGGGTGGCATTGTCAATCAGAGTACTAAAATCAAAGCATCACAAACATGACAGATTTGAAACACCGATAAAGTGATTCCACATGCCAATTTAGCTTTATTTTCCTCCTTGTACAAAAGTACCTTATTAAAGGCTTGAGCCATGCAGAACCATCTTTGACTTTTGAAATATCAGGTAAAAGGACATATGCCAGAAGTAGGAGTCCAAGCTTTTTTAGCCAATTGTTTTGATCTGATATGAAAAAAATCTTAATTATATGTTTTGTGGCATGTTTGCCAAGTATTAAAAACTTACCAGAGAATAACACATTGAAAGAGGTCATTCATTGAACCAAATCACAAAACACCTCTGGAAAAATACCATTCTCACCAAAATTGAGCCCCAATAAGAAAAGTGATATCTTAAACAGAGCTCTTTCAGGGACTATAATCACAACTTTGAAAAAAAGTCTTTAAATAGATGGTGCTATTTGGCTGAAGAATTACTGTTCACACCTGCAGTGGTCCATACGAGAAGCAACAGCTAAGGGATAAGTCAGTTTATTCCACAAATGCTTAAACTAAAGATAGAACAACCCACCATGTATATATAAATAATTTCTGTCATTAATATCATATAATAGGTATCATTATTTTATGTCTTATGTATTATATATCGATAGATCGCATATGCTTGAATATTAGTTTATGTGTAATATATGTGTACTCACATGCATCCATCTCTCTCTCTTTCTCTCTCTCTCCCCCTCTCTCACTCCTTCTTTCTCTCTCCCTCTATCTATTTTCTGATCAGTTGTAAGTATTCATGTGTTGTGCTTGTTAAAATATCCTTCCATTTAAACACATATTTTAACCTTTCCACCTTAGGCTCTTACATTTTTCTTACATTCTGTTCAAAGCATTTAGGTAAATTAGGATGAAGTCCCTCCATAAAAATGCAAGGGGATCAGTTAAACTTTCATCTCTAATTTATTCATGAAGGAGAGAGGTCTTGCCTGGTCATGCTGTGCATCATCCTGTCAGAATGACTTTCCCTCTTGTTGAGATGGGATAAAGAAAGATGGGAAATCAGGGGCTTGGTCCTCACTAGTAATTGGTAATAGGAGGGGGGGGTTGCCTTTGCTTTCTTCTCTTTAAATGAATGTTGATGAAAGTTTCTATAATAGATTAGAACATGAACTGAAGTGCCTAAAAAGTATATAAATAGATCACTAGATTGTATGTATACATGTCTATGCCTACACATGTTTTGCATTATCGTACATGCATTCAGTGTAGTCAATGTATGAGTTGATTCAAATATTTACATAGATGTAGCACATGTGTAAATTAAACTGTTTAAATGAGCCTGTTTGGTGCTATACTGTGTTGTTTTTAGAACTTCATGAATCATCAGCTGAAAACTTCCCTGGGATGAGCTGCCTGTGTTTACCATTAGATATCACTTACATATCTCTTTAGATCTACATCCTATCCAATATATATAGTCATGAGCATGAGTATGCAGTTAGTGTATTCTTGAATACATATAAGG
>NW_025356010.1:0-6045 GCF_016433145.1 Gracilinanus agilis | reverse complement strand
GAGAGAGAGAGAGAGAGAGAGAGAGAGAGAGAGAGAGAGAAGCATAGCTATAAGAATATATTGTGAATTGTAAAATTCTGAAGAAAGTGACTTTGGTAAAGGAAAAGATCTGGGTGTTATATACAGAGACGAGCAAAGAAAGAGATTAGACATGACTATTGTTTGGGCTGGATAGGACAATGATCACTAACAACACAGAGAAGGTAAAACTATTCAACATTATTTTATTTTAGTTTTTCCTCCGTCAACCAACAAATATTTGTTGAGCATTTCTGACAGTGGGTCAGGCACTATACTAGATGCTGGGAATCTGAGTACCAACAATAAAACTCCCGCAAAAAAATCTTGCATTCTAATGAAGGAGACAATAAGCACATATAAAAATATATATCAAGGAGAATGAGACTTGTCCTAGAAAGGGATGATCAAAAATGGCTAATGGGGTCACAGAAGTTAAGTGACTTGCCTAGGGTCCCAAAGCTATTAAGTATCTGAGGCCAGATTTAAGTTCAAGCTTTCCTGACTCCAAGTCCAATATTTCATTCCCGTACCACATAGTCAAGGGACAACTCAGATAACTGGCAGCTAGGAAACACAGTGGACAGAGCAATGGACCTGGAGTCAGGAAGACCTGAGTTCAAATCTGACCTCAGATACTTACTAGCTATATGACCTTAGGCAAGTCACTTAACCCTGTGTGACTCAGTTTCCTCATCTGTCAAATGAACTGGGGAAGGAAATGACAAAGCACTCCAGGATCTCTGCCAAGAAAACCTCAAATGGGGTCCAAAAAAGAATCAGTTGTGACTGAAAAACTAAACAACAGAAATCTCAGATATAACTGAAAACCTACCCTTAGAAACCAAGGTTTTTCAAAATGAACTACTTTTTATGGAAGTTTTTAATGAAATGTCTTAGTTTTCTACTTTCTCAGAAAGAGTCATCTGAATGTAATTCACATTTTTATAAATATCTCAGGGGCAACATGATCAATGTTCATGATTGTTTGGTACTATGTAATATGGAAGATATTATGGGAAGGGAACAAGCAAGCGCCCAATCTGAGCCAGTCACTGTGCTAAGTGCTGTACAAGTACTATTTCATTGGATCCCTATTATAACACCAGGAGGTAGGTGCCATTTCTATCCCCATTTTACAGATGAGAAAACTAAGGTTGAGAGAAGTTAAGCAACTTTCCTAGGGTCAAAATGTTCAAGCCTGGATTTGAATTTGGGGCTTCCTGACTCGAGATCCAGGGTTCTATTCACTGTGCCTTGTAACTGGGTCATTAAGGTACATGGGACCATTTTGCTTCCAATGCTGAATGGTTTCATATAGTGCTTACAGTCCTAGTGTCTACTTTTTCTAATTCTTCCATCTTTGTCTGGTTCCTGTCCATATATCCTGATGCTCATGGCCTGCTGCCTTATTTTACATTTCAGAGTTTGATTTAGGACCTGGGGATAGCTCTATTTTATAGAATTAGAACTGGAATAAAAAGGCACCATATTTGAGGACATTGACCATATCCTACCACTTGCCTTCCATCAGTCTTCTCTTTTCTAAGCTAAACATCCCAACTGCCTTAAACTAAAGGTTCTTCACTGTTCTGACTGGCTCTCCTCCAGATGCTACCTAATTTCTTCCTGAATAAAAAAACCAGAACCCTCTGTGATAACTCTAGGCTTCCCAGAGTCTTTTCCCCCACTGGCTGTGCTAGACCATGGGTGGTTAAAGTCTGCCTGCCAAAACGAAGGATTGATCACTGCTATTTGCAAGTTCTTGACAATGGTTGTTTCTAAATTATTACCATATCTTGTCCCATTTCTGTGTCAGTCAACTACACTATTTATTTCCTTTCTAAGATTTTTTTAGCACTTTCCACACAGAGTTTGGTGAAGACCAATGGGATAATAGGGAAAGAGCTTTGGCCAGCTTTAAGATGCTAAATAAAAGGTCACTATGATGATGAATTTGATTATTTTTACCTAAAAGAAACCTGTGACCTTTCCTGGGGAGAAGTAGTAATGGTAGATAGAATGATGGTCTCAGGATCAGGAAATCCCAGATTCAGAGACTCATTAGCTGTCCATTCTAGGCAAGGCACTTGACCTTTAGTTTTTCTTATCTGTAAAATGGACCAAACAATAGCATCTGCATCCCAGGACAGATGGGAGGCTCACATTGGCTGTGCCCAGAAACATCAGAGAAAATGTTGCTGCTTTCTCTTACAGTACGATATAAATGTCAGTTATTAATAGCAGGTGAAGAATTGGATTTGAGAGGCTTCCAGGAATAAGCAAATTGGCTGTGTGGGCCTCCTGGAAGCCATAAAGGTCATATTTTCCTAAGGACCTATTCGGAGTAAACCAGGAGCCTTCTGCAGAAATGTAAACTCAGAAATCAAATTTCATCAAGACCTTTGAAAAAGGAACTAATTACTCTTCCTTTTCCAATTTTTTTCTTCTTTACCTTTCTAAGAGTTTGCCTGAGCCTTCACTGAATAATGCCAATTTGCATTCCAGGATGGTGCTGGGGAGGCTTATTTGTTTGAATTGGGGTGTGAGGATCTTGGTTGAAAAGCTCAACTCCTCTCTCCCCAAGCTAATGGTAACCTTGAGCTGCTGACGGGGGCCATTTGAAGGAAAGTAGGTGGATATTTTAGGTTGTGTATGATCTGTTTTTTTTTTCTGTTAGCTTTATACTGTTTGCCTTTTTCACAGCTCTCCAAAAGAAGCCATATGGTTCTGTTGAATGCTTCCAGCTTAATTTTCTCTATTAGCCCTACCCTTGAATTCATGTCATCTACTCACAACTGGAAAGATCCTTCAAGATCATCCAGTCAAACCTGCTCATTTTAGAGAGGAGCAAACTGAAGTCTGGCAAAGGAAACTAAAAAGGGATTGTCTCCTAAAAATCTGGTATCCTGAAAATAATATTGGCTACTCTCTAAACCAGTGATTCCCAAAGTGGGCGCTACCGCCCCCTGGTGGGTGCTACAGCGATCTAGGGAAGCAGTGATGGCCACAGGTGCATTTATCTTTCCTATTAATTGCTATTAAAATTTTTAAAAATTAATTTCCAGGGGACTAAGTAATATTTTTTCTGAAAAGGGGGCAGTAGGCCAAAAAAGTTTGGGGACCACTGCTCTAAACGATCACCCTAGTGCAAATATCAATAATATGGAACTAGGTCTTGATCAATGACTCATCTAAAACCCAGTGGAATTGTGCGTTGGCTATGGGAGGGGGGGTGGAAGGAAGGGAGGGAAAGAACATGAATCATGTTACCATGGGAAATTTTTCTTAATTAATTAATAAAAGAATAAAATAAAATAAAATAAAATACTGTCTACTACCAGGCATGGTGACCATGGATAAGTACCTAAATCTGTCTATACCCTAAGGCAACCAACCCTCAAAGTTATTTATTTGCTGAGGAGAAGGAGTCTCCCCATCTGGAAGTTCCACAGTTTCAGTCTCTTTCCTATATATTGAAGCTTTTTCATTTTATTTCTGACATCACAGTAGTTCCTGATATCACCCACCAAGCTACTCCCACCATTGAACTCTCTCTCCTTGGTAATGAAGAAAAACAATATCAGACAAAGAAACCGACCAAGTGACCTCTTCTGACAGTAGATCTAGCATGCCTCTGTCTCTTAGGGTCTGGATGGTCTTAATCTGAGTTCAGCTGACTTGTTAGTGTTGACATGATGGTCTTCATCTCTAGTGAGAGTCCTCTCTACCACATATAGTACGTAGCTTTCTTTGATGGTTTTTGGTATCTCTGATGCCCTGGGCTGTTGCTTAAAACCTCTAGGAGCTTTCCATTGCTTCTAACTAAAATCCATTTGATTATTGGGTAGAGAAACTGTCTTTTGCTTCTTTTTGCATCCTCAGTTCTTAGCACAGTACCTGGCACACAGAAGGAATTTAACAGAGAAGCTGATTGCCTGGTTGATTATTCAACAAAAATCCTTATCCCAGCATTCATAGTCCTTCCTGAAGTCTGTCTCTAACCTACCTTTTCAGCTTTGTTCAAGTGGTTTGAGGCCTCTTGTGATAGCACTCACACAGGTATTCTTTCTAATAATGTCTATGGTGACCCATGCCTGGCTTCCCAGGTCCTTCTCTTAGACCGTAACAGGGGCTCTACCTGCTACACTGAGAGTTTCCCTCACTTTCTACAGACATCCTGAGGATGCCAATGGAGCACATCACTCCCTCTTGCTTATTCTTCTATGTTGCCATTTGACAGTCCCTTTTTTCATTCAACTTCGGTGGGGAGGCAAAAAAAAATGTGGCAAGAAAAAGTAAATTCCTAACAGAGATTTAAACAGGCTTGGGGGAAAAAATTTGCCAGTAGTCCTCTTAACAGTGTGTGTGGTTCCTGACTCTTACCTGTGCCCCTGGCAAAAGCCAGGAGTGTCAGCCCCGATTAGAGCCTGGGTGGGTTGTGTTACAGATGTGCATATATAGCTCCCAAGTTCCTTAATAGCAAAATAAATGGTTAGATAATTTCTCTGCTCATGATTGATGTCTTTCCCTTGAATGACTAACCAACCTGGAACACACATCCTACATCCTAGCCAAATTAGATTACTCAACGTCTCCTTCTCCCCCACATAGCAAATCTATCTTTTTCTCACCTCCTCCATCTTTGTTCGTTTATTCTTGGTCTGAGATCTACCTCCCCCTGCCACCCCCAGCACACCTAACCTGTCTATTGATATCCTGTCCTCTCTTCAAGGCCCAGCTCAACAGCTGCCTCCTCTTGGAAGCTTACTCTGATCCCCCCCCCCCCCCCCCCAAGAAGACTAAGCGTAGGATCATAAAGTTGGAGCTGCAAGGGACTCTCCAGTTCAGCATCCTCTTTTGACAGATTAGGAACAAGAACAGAGAGGTTGTCTGGAGTCACACTTGAAAGTGTGTCAAACCCAAGTCTTCCTCACTCTGAGTCCAGGATGCTATCAATCACCGCCTTCTGGTTTTCTTCTCTACTCTCCGGATTTTCTTTTCATCTGTGCACACTCCTCAACAACCCATCTTCCTCCAATCTGGCTCTCAGCCTTTAGAAGGTACAGATCATGACTTGTTCAACTCAGATCTCCTCTATCCTCTCTAGTGTAGCATCTGCCTCAATGAGGCACTTAATAGATGTTGGGTGGATGAGGAAGAGAAGGAGGGATGAACCTTCCTCTGTTGATGGAAAGTTGGACCGGTGAAGTCCCTCGAGCTTCTTGGCAGCTCTTTCTCTCTACTGACTACTCATGGGACGCCATGTGCATGGGTTTCTGTGTCCTCATTCAGGCTTGTTGCTCTTGCCAGATTCCTCTTAGGGAGATTTAGGAGTATGGGATTCAGCTTGGCAGCAGAGAGAGCTTCTCAGGAAGTGAAAATTGTGCCAAGCCCTTTGAGGGGCAGACTTGGAAAAGCCAAAGCAGTATTTCATGAGGCCCCCATTACAGCTATCTTCTTCCCCAACTCCCCAGTGTGTCTGTTCTTTCTCTCCTCTTAGATTGGAGCACTAACTCTCTCTGGAGAGAGTGCCTCATCTCCCACCTTTGGGAAATGCCCTGAGGACCTGCAAGGAGGAGTTTATTCAACACAATCAGTCCCAAAGTTTCTGGACTGTCTTAAAACCCCCAGGATTTTGCATGTCCCTTCCTGTTTTGCCCCTTTGAGGAGGAAGCTGTATCTGCCTGCCATTTCCATGAATTCTGCATATTTAGGGTTAGAATATGTTGCAGAATCCTAAAGGAGGGACTTTCTAGTCCAACTGAGTTAGGGATCATCTCCTTTGTCTTTGATGCAAATGAAGGGGAAGCTCACTGCCTACTGATGTAGTTCATTTCACTTTGAGATCACTCTGCATTAGAAAGTCTTTCTGCTTTGTCCAATGCCATTCCTTCTCTACCTTCCTCTCCCTCTCTCTCCCCACTCTCTGTTCCTCTCCTTCTCTCTCTCTCTCCCTCCTCTCTCCTCTGTCTCCTCCCTCTCTCTCCCTCCTCTCTCTCCTCTGTCTCCTCTCTCTCTCTCCCC
>NW_025356009.1:0-6119 GCF_016433145.1 Gracilinanus agilis | reverse complement strand
TCTCTCTCTCTTTCTCTGTCCCTCCTTCTCTCTCTCCTCTTCCCATCATCTCTTCTTCCCCCTTTCCCTTACCATTTTTCTCTCTTATCCTCATTTTTTCCTTCTTTTTCCCCAATTTCTTTTTCACTCTTTCAGTGTATGCTCACTTTTCCTTTTCTCTCATCCCTGAAAAGTAAAAAGCTTCTGCTTAAGTACCTTAAGTCTCAGGAAAGAACTTCTATTGTGGTGTTATTCTGTAGGACATATGTACAGATAGCAATAGACACTTTGCCCCCAGAGCAGTGTCTACTGACAAGGTAAGTACAGTGAGTACTTAATCTCAAGTTGTTGAGTTATCCTACATTACACATATGATGTTCACATGTGTAAAAAGGCAGCATTCCATTCTTTGCCTCCAACTTTTCATTTCTTCCAATAGAAGTGGCAGATTATATGTTTTTTTCTCTTCCTTTGTAGTTTTGAGTGACCGTGCCAATCACATAAGTTATGCTGGCCTCTCTCAACAGTAATCTGTACAACTTTAACATGGCCCACATAAGATAGAATTTGATTTGTTATGCTATCATTTGTTCTTATGTGGCCTTACCCATTCATTCTTACTCATTCATTTCCTCCTGTTTCATGCCCTTTGAAATGGATGTATCATCTATGAAAACTGATGATGGAGGTGGAATCAATACTGTAAGATTATAAAACCATAAATTGTAAGAGCTGAAAGGACCACAGAAATCATATCATCCATTTTCTCATTTTACATATCAAGAAATTGAGATTCAAATAAGTTGTGATTTGACCAAAGTCACAAATCTAGAGAAGAGTCTGCATCTCAGACTACAAATAGGTATCAGAGAATCTTCTTCCCAGACTTTCTAAGGGCACTTGTCCCACCTGGTGCTCTCCTCACCAATTAAAAAGTGATAATAAATCTGTGATCTTATGAGCTTCTTTTCATTCAAGTCTTGAGGGTAACATTCTGCAGCTCTTATTCCAATATTCTACAAATTTAGGAATATTGTAGATACCCCATCAAAAATTTATTAATAGTGAAACACAAGCATTTTAAACCATATCTCAAAAGTTGTCCATGAAATGGATTTTCTTAATGAAGGAAATTATGAGAGCCATTAGATGTGACTACTTAGGGTGTCATTCAGCAAATTTATTTATTACTAGTTGCTATCAGTATAGCACTATGATAGACTGTGTGGAGTACCAAAAAGGGATAAGAAAATGTCACAAACTCTGGCCTAGAAAGCTTTTAAGCATTCAAACAATGCATATAGGGAGCAAATTTTGTTAATGTAATGTTCAGATAATAAAGACATATTGACTTTGATAAAGATATTATTCATATCTATCATGTCAAAATCATGCATATAGTTTTATTTCTAATTAAAACATTAAGATTTGGGATTAAATAAATGGATACTATGTATTTACATGCAAGTGGACACTAATTCTGTAAATTTGACTATTGTGGGTTTAGTAGAAAAACAGTGGATTCAGAGTCACAGTATCTGAATGAATTACAGTTGCGCTAGCATCTGTAACATCTTGGGTAGATTATTTCCCTTTACTGGACCCCATTTTCCTCTTATTTCAAATGAGATCACCGAATAATTTTAGCCTTTGTTTCATAGACAATAGGGAGCTATTGAAGAGTCTTGAGCTGAGATATCAAACAATTAGATATGTCCATTTGGAAAACTAATCTGG
This sequence comes from Gracilinanus agilis, assembly GCF_016433145.1. Lineage (NCBI taxonomy): Eukaryota > Metazoa > Chordata > Mammalia > Didelphimorphia > Didelphidae > Gracilinanus > Gracilinanus agilis. The sequence continues at coordinate 4,403 of NW_025356009.1, read as the reverse complement.
TATGTGAAGGATGAAGTAAAGGGAGGTAAGACTAGAAGCAGGATGATAGCTTAGATGTTCTTGCAGTAAGCTAGGAAGGAAGAAATAGGGGTCATGGTAGAGTGGAATCAATAGATATTTTGGTGAAAATTTTGGAATCAATAGATATTTTGGTGAAAATAGACATTTTGGTGATCTCTAGGGAGCATCAATTCCTTAGGAAAAAAATCAATGATTATTCAGATAAAAATTCAAAAAGGTGAACAGATGAATTCTAAGACAAGTTCTGATTTGAAATCTCATGAATTTTTTAATTACCTGTTCATACACAAGGATGTTGGAGGAGTCTCAGGCCAGAGTCCCTGCTCCCTGTAGGACAAGTTTTTCTTTGTCCCTTAATTTCAAACATCTGGAAAGTGATTAACATTAAGAGACATATTCTCTTCTGAGGATAGAGATGGGTAATGACTCTAATTCAAAGGGAGAAATTTAAAGAATCAACAAATTATTAGTGGCAATGAATATCTTCCTAGCTTTTTATCCTCTGAGATTAGGCAAACCAGTCAAATACTAGAGACACAGACAAAATAGAGACAGAGATGGTGAGAGACAAAGACAAAGAGCCAGAGACCAGATTCAGAGACAAAGAAATATGGATAGTGACAGACATTGAGTGTCAGAGAAAGGAAAAACATAGAAAGAGACAAAAAAAGAGAAAAAATGTTCTGACATTACTATAATCTCCAGTTTATAATGAGTTTCCTATAGAAGTCATATTCTAAATAGTGCCTGCATATAGATAAACTAGAAAATTGTTACTGGGCCAAAGTTTGATTATTTTATTGGCTCATTGGGCTATGGAGGTGACCTGGGTCCTCAAACGCTGAGGCCCTGTAGTTTGAGATCTGTCAACCCGTAACAAGCTAGAAAAGCTCTGAGGCTGAGTCTACTCTGGACTATTTCTGTTCCATCAGAAAACAGTCTTAGTTAAATTTTGGAAAGGCTTACCATCAGATCAGTTAGGAAGGCTCATTTTTCTTGAGTTCAAATATGGCTTGAGATACTTATTAACTATATGGCCCTGGGCAAGTCACTTAACCCTGTTTGCCTCAGTTTCTCCATCTATAAAATGAGCCAGAAAAGGGAATGGCAAACCACTCCAATATCTTTGCCAAGAAAACCCCCAATGGGGTCACACACCTGAAAAAACTGAACAAACAGCAACAACATTGATTGACTGAATGATTGGCTGGAGAGTTGATGAAGAGTATCTGTACCATTAAATGGTATTTACCACTGAGAAGAGGAATTCCCACCATTGTACTTAGAGATCCTAAAAGTATAGACTGCCTGGGTCAGACCCGATTTATAACATTGTTTTTTTTTTTTTGTGAGAAAATTCATTCCAAATTCCAAACAACTGACTTTAAAATGAACTTTTGAAACCTAATTCATTTTGCAGTTTTCAGCAGCTTCAGTATTCTTTGCCCATGTAAATAAAATCTCCAGCCTTGAGCTTATTTGTCTCGTGATTGTATGATAATATATAAAAGGGTAGTTATTAACATAGACCAGATTTCCCCACAAGCCTGTGGTTTAGAGTATGTGTTTTTAGCTCACAGGGTATATGAGTGGCACTAGTGGATGATGGAGAGCCCTTTAAATAGTCTCTAAGCATACTGGCCCCATTCTGCTGTGTAGCTATGAGTGTCTCTTGAAAGCCCAAATTGTCCAAATCCAAAATGGAAGGCAGATTCTTCAAAAATGTGTGGCTTTACATGTACATCCGCAGTTAAATCGATCTCTTGATTTTTAAGCCTGGCAACCGCCTTTCCCCAAACATAGGAGAATGCACCCTACCAAAACCGCCCACTGTCCCAGAATCTTTGAACACAGCAGGCACTTGACACATAATAAATAAAATAACATGGTAGGCTTTATTGCTATCACAGTGTCATCAAGACCTCTTTGTTCCTCATAAAAGCTCTTGTCTTTCTGACATCAGGGCAAAGGATGCTACACAGAGGAAGGTTGTGTAGAATGACTGAGAAAATGTGATCCAGCCCTCAGGGGTTCTAATGACATTGTGGTGTCCACAACCAGCAGAGTTAGAATAGTCTGTGATGTCATCAGAATACTTAAAAACCTAATTCACATCTGTCTCGAATTTCACCGTTAAATTCTCATCAGTAAACATCTCAGATGCTGTGTTTGTGCACATGCAGAAACATAATGGATACGCTGAGCTCACAGAGATGCATTCAATTCACATATTTTATAGAAATTTGGGCATGCTTCCAGACTCCTGACTAAATTGAGTAACTAACCTATGTGTGTTTTGGTTGCAAGAGATAAAGATGTGAAGTTATAGGGCCTGTGTTCAAATTCTAGCTCAGCTATTTGCTACCTGTATGACCTTGGATAAGTCACTGTAAGTTTTAGATTCTATGTCTTTAAAATAATGGGGTTGGATTTGACCATTTTTTGTTCTCCCCAGCACTATATTTATTCTCCCATGACACTAGGTCCATCAAACTGAGGTCATCTAAATCACAAGATGAGGCATGTCAACTTTCTGCAGAATAAATATAAGCACATTGTCAGGCTGTTTGTTTTGTTTTGTCATTGCTTATGCATATTAAGCTTTAGATGTTCAGGGAAAAAGGGAAGATTCAAGGGAAAAGTCCCACAAGCTAGACATACAGCAAATATATCTTCTCCGTGAACTTAGTAGACTGTCTGAAAATAGCAAGTGCTTAATAGATATTTTGTTGAGCTGGATTATTTTGGAATGCACTGTAAATATTTCAGGTTCTAGAGTAAAGGTGGACACTCAAACAGTAAAATATTGTCAAAAATGTTGAACCAAAATAAGGAAAAAGTAGGAAAAATGTTCCAGAATATTGAAAGACAGTGTGAGGAGATTCAAGGAAGGACAAGTAGATAGGTACACAAGAGACATTGCTAAAATGACTCGAATACCTGAAATATCTCCGCTGTAATCAGGTCCATAATTTTCCTAAACCCCAAAATTTAGATCTTCTTAGAGGGTCACAATGATAGTAATGAAAATGACTAACTTTCTTGGCATCAGAATTACACATCCTTTATACTGCAGAACTCATTTTTGAGATTTAACTACAGATGCTTCTGTATTTAAATTCTTCATGTCACTGTCTCGCCAAACAAATGCAGGAAAATAAATCTTGAACCCAGAATACCAATTCTGTCATACTGATGGGCTGCCAAACAGGAAACAAAACAAAACATACACCCCCCATAACTCTGTAAGCACTCTGAAAACACAAACTTAATCCAATGCCAATATGACATAATGAGATTTTGTTTTTTAAAGCTGTGTTATATAGTCTAATAAGACTAGCATTGTTTATTAATGTCCCACACCACTTTGGAATTGTGAGGATAAAAGTTGTTGATTCCTTGTGTTTGGTGTCTTGCATAAGAACATTCATATGCTTGCTCATGAATAAAGATATTTGAGGATTAAAACTTGGGTAGCAGAGATAATATCATCTTTCTGCTAAATTCTCATATTATGCACCTCTTACATGTTTACCTTTGTGTAATTCTTAATTTTTTTTTTGGAAAGCATTGGGCTAGAGATGTGAGTTAGAGTTTTAGCTCTGCTAGTGACTTAATGTTCCATTTGGTAACCTTACCATTCAGTACTTTAGCTAAATCTTTGTCTGTCTGTTAATCTGTCTGTGTTTCTGTCCATCCCCTTTTGTCTGTGCTTTAGTTTCAACAAGTTTTAAATGGGAAATTAATACTCGCATTGCCTACTGCACAAAGTTAGTGGTAAAAATCACTAGAAAATAGATGGGAAATTGCTTTTTAGAGTATTTAACCATAAAATAATTAGACATGAGGGTAGAAGAGTGAGTGTGACCAATCTTGGCCCCAAGGAAGAGATATGAAAAGTTACCTTTCATTGCTGTTTTTTTCCATAGCTAAAGACTCATGGGTATGGAAGAATTGCATAAAACATCAGACTTTTTTTTTTGATGTGTTGATTGGTTTTGCTGAATTTTTTTTCTTCCTATTTTAAAATATCCTTTGTTATGAGGGATAGCTGTGCATGAGGATGTTGGGGAAAGGATAAAGGAGGAAATGCAAGTGATGTAAAAACAAAAGACATCAATAACCTTTGTTAAAATATACACATAAGAGAACAGAAGAAAGTTCAGAATGTACAGAGATAACCAGAGCAGTATTGTGACTATTTTGTTAAGTTTAATATATGCTTTTAAAAGGTTGTACATAATAGAGATCCAGTTTCACATAAAATTTTTTTCTCCTTTGTATTATTGGAATGTTCATATATGTTATTATCTGTTGAGGTCATAATTTAATTTTTAAAAGTATGGAGAGATGTATGTTGGATGTAAAGAACTGGAACTAAG
>NW_025356008.1:0-2495 GCF_016433145.1 Gracilinanus agilis | reverse complement strand
TATATATATATATATATTTATAATTTATAATACACCTCTACAGAGAATATATATTAAATAAATTTGAGTTAGTTTTGGAAAGGAGAATACTAGCAACTAGGAAGAGATGCTGGGCAACCTTGTGATTGGGGAAATGTTTTCTTAGAGCTAAGAATAGTTGTCCTGGTTGCCTCTATTACTGTGAGCTCAAGGTGAGGGCTATGGGATAGTGGGTAGATGAATATACATTGGTTGAAGAAAGGCACAGGAGGAAGATAACTCCTTAGTAGAGGACCAAATATTGGGCAGGTTGGGAAGGGCACAGAGACTTCTGTGTTAACTAATCTCAGAGATCTTTAATTTCCCAAAAAGGATTTGCCCTTCTAAAATTGTTACATTTTCCTGAAGAGTTGGGGTTAATCTTGAGTAGAAGTGTGAGAAGGAAAAGGACCTTCTTATTTAATTACTTGTCCTCAGATTGAGGGTCTGTGGTCTGGATGGCTTTCAGGGAGACCAAATTTCAATAACTTGGTTCTGACTAGATGCTGCACTAGGAGTCAGAAGACCTAGGTTTTGGTCTCTGTTCTGAAACTAATTCTGGAATCCTCTTCCTTCCTCTGTTAACAAAGTGCTCTCAAAAATCCTTCCCAAGAATATTCATCTATGATATATGGGCTCCATTTGACCCCCCCCCCTCAGCTCAGGCAGAATTTTAGTAAAAATACAAGTCTTCTGCTATTGGTCTTGGATCCTCCTCCCTCCCTCCACCTTTATTTTCTCCCCCTTCAATTTCCACTTCTCTAAAATAAAGTTGAATGATAAGATCTCTATGATGTAAAGGTGCTCCTTACATCAGATTTGGGTATATGGGATGCTTAGGGAAGACTTGTACCTCTCATATGAGGGATTATCAAGTTCTTTTTAGGGTTACTTTCCTCTTTTGGAATCTACCAGCCATGTAGCTCTCACTTATGTCTCCAAGAAACTAGTGTACCCAATAACCACACTCTGCCAAATCATCTCAACAGGAGGACTAAATCAGGTTGAGGGTAACCTGACAAGCTCCAAACCCCTCAGTCACTTAGAGGGATGCCTGCTTCAGGCACGTGAAGATTTCTCCTGGTAGATGATGGATGGTGGATGAGAACAATTTGTTCCAAAGGTAGAAGCAGGCATTGTCGAGTGCTTAGAGCTTGGTTGTGAAAAGACAAAGTGCCTTCTGGGCCATCATCAGTTGTCACGACTTTTGTCCTGCCACTTGACCTAAATGACTTTAGAAAAGAGAGTGAAGCCAATGACTTTGCACAACTCTACCTCACTTAAATTCAATTTCTGTGCGAGTTAAAAATGAATGAATGAATTAATTAATGGACCCAAATCCTTTGGCAAAGTTAGATCCTTTTTTTGTTGTTGTTTATTTTCAGCCTCCCCTAGTAACTGGGTATAAAATTCTGGGCATGGGTAGAGAAGCAAATAAGTTATGTTTTATTAATCTGTATAATGAAGTCATTTGAGAGGAGGCTGTAGGCTAAGAGGCTGAGTGAGAGAGGAAATATTATTTTATCTGAGTCAGTTAACTGGTCCTCCATGCTTCTGGATAACACTGGCCTGTGTCTGCCTGAATAGAGCATCTCATGCCCAATTTCCACCACTTGGCTCATGAGGGAAAGAATAGCTCCCTATGTCATAGCTATGGACGATTATTGAGGCAGAGGGGAGGGCAGTCAGGATGGAGTCCTGGGCTTTTCTTTGGAGTTTCTTGGCCTGAGTGAGGTTGCCAAACCCATAATGTTGTTTTAGCATATTTGAGTGTGGATTTTTAACAAAGTCCAACTTCGCCAAAATAATTGACCAACACTAAAACGTTCAATAGCAGAGTTAGACTTTTGTAGTCATGAAACAGGAAATGGTTCTGTGCAAATATTTAGAAATGCTGGAGGGACTCTGCATTTCACACGGATGCTTCTCCCTCCTGGCGTCCCCCCACCCTCATGCCCTTGGCCTGTAAAATGAATCATACTTTTCCCTAACAGAATTATTTAATTCCTAAATATTTGTCATAATAAGTGAAAACATGGTGCACGGCAGAGTAAGCAATTTCTTCTATTCCATTTAAAGAAGTGCTCTAATTGACTTCTGACCCCTGTAGGCCTATAAACAGCAACAGAAATTCCCTTCCCACTTAAGCTGGGTCTGCCGTGCAATGTTGCAATAAGGCAACGATTCAGGAAAATGTTTCCTCTTGTTACGAGTGTCAATAAAGTTGTCATTGTTTAAGTCAGTGGCTGGCAAGAGTGTTTCTTGCCTGAGCTGTGAACTTTCTTTAGTTAAAGGAGTCCATCAAGTAGTATCTCCTTTGTAGGAAAAAACTGATTAGCCACTAATAGTTTATGCCAATTTAAATTCAGGTTTAGTTTTTAGCAAATACAAAGTATGCCAAAAGTTTTAGTGCATTTTAAGCATTAATAATATATAAAAAATAATAATCTAATAAAATACAGTGTGTCCCAAAAGTC
>NW_025356007.1:0-6444 GCF_016433145.1 Gracilinanus agilis | reverse complement strand
GATATTCAGAAAGGCAAGACAGCTGGGCCTACAACCACAGATCAACTACACATCAAAATTGACTATATATTTCCAGGGGAAAGTATGGGCATTCAACAAAATTGAAGAATTCCAAGTATTTGCACAGAAAAGACCAGGGTTAAATGGAAATTTTGATATCCAACCACAAAAATCAAGAGAAACATGAAAAGTTAAATAAGAAACAGAGAGGAAAGAAAGAAAACTCATAATTTTTAAATTTGCCTATTTAAGGGCCTCAGTAAGATCTAATTATCTGTATTCCTATGTATAGAAATGTTATGTATAATTCTATGTAGTGTACTCTAATCACTATTATAGTAATCAGAAGAATAATCCACAGGGAGAGGGTGGAACACTAAATAATCTAAGATGACATGGGGGATGGGAAAGAGGGGGTAAATAGTAGGGGACACCAAGAGAAACTTCAGTGAATAAGAAAAATAGGATATTCTTTTACACACAAAGAGGACATGGGAAGGGGAGGGGATAAACACTATTATAAGAAGGAGAGGAAGAGAGCATTAAGAGGTAATAATCAAACCTTTCTCTCAGTGTAATCAACCCAGAGAGGGAAGAGTAGCTATACTATCCATTGGGACATAAAACTCTTATCTAACCCTTCTGAGAAAGTCAGAAGGTATAATCCAAGGGGAACAAGGGAGTGGGGTGGTCAAAAAAGGGAGAGGAGAAGAAGAGGGAGGGAATTCATTAGGCCTTTAAAAACAAAAAGAGAGGAATAATAAGGGAGAGGGAAGAAAGGGAAGTTAATCAAGGGAGGGGTTAAGGAATAGTGGCTTAATAGCAAACCACTGTTTTAAAAGGAAATAGTATAAGAAAAAGGTGGTAGGAATAAGGGAGGATACAAAAATGTCAGAGAATGGACAACTGATGATTATAAGTGAATGTGAATGCAATGACCTCTCTCATAAAACGGAAGCAAATAGCAGAGTAGATTAGAAACCAAAATCCTACCATGTGTTGTCTACAAGAAACACATATGAGGTGGGTGGATATACACAAGTTTAAGGTTCAGGGCCTGAGCAAAATCTTTTGGGTGTCAAATGAGAAAAAGAAGGCAGTACAAACAATGAGAAAATTACACTGCTCAATATATATGAACCAAGAAATCAAAAGTATCAATAAGCACATGAGAAATTGTTCTAAATCTCTAATAATTAGAGAAATGCAAATCAAAACAACTCTGAGGTATTACCTCACACCTGAAATGAAAGAAGGGGAGAGTAATGAATGTTGGAGGGGATGTGGCAAAATTGGGACATTAATGCATTTCTGGTGGAGCTGTGAACTGATCCAGCCATTCTGGCTGGCAATTTGGAATCATGCTCAAAGGGCTATAAAAGAATGCCTGCCCTTTGATCCAGCCATACCATTGTTGGGTTTGTACCCCAAAGAGATCATAGATAAGCAGACTTGTAAGAAAATATTTATAGCTGTGCTTTTTGTAGTGGCAAAAACCTGGAAAAAGAGGGTATGTCCTTCAATTGGGGAATGGCTTAACAAACTGTGGTATATGCTGGTGATGGAATACTATTGTGCAAAAAGGAATAATAAACTGGAGGAATTCCAGGTGAACTGGAAAAACCTCCAGGAACTGATGCAGAGGGAAAGGAGCAGAGCCAGAAGAATATTGTACACAGAGACTGATATACTATGGTAAAATTGAATGTAATGGGCTTCTGTACCAGCAACAATGCAATGACCCAGGACAGCTCTGAGAGATTTATGATAAAGAACGCTACCTACATTCAGAGGAAGAACTGCAGGAGAGGAAACATATAAGAAAAGCAACTGCTTGAACGCATGGGTCGGGGTGGACATGATTGAGGATGTGGACTGGAAACTACCACACCAATGCAACCACCAACAATTTGGAAATAGGTCTTGATCACAAGGACACATGACAAAACCAGTGAAAATGTGCATTGGCCATGGGTGGAAGGAATGCGGGGGGTGAAGTGGAAAGTAGGAGCATGAATCATGTAACCATGTTAAAAATGAATATTAATGAATGTTTAAATTGTTAAAAAAAGACAAATTTAAAAATTATGAGTTTTCTTTTTTTTATCTGTTTCTTATTTACCTTTTCACGTTTCTCTTGATTTTTGTGTTTGGATATCAAACTTTCCATTTAGTCCTGGTCTTTTCTGTGCAAATACTTGGAAATCTTCAATATTGTTGAATACCCATACTTTCCCCTGGAAGTATATAGTCAATTTTGATGGGTAGTTGAATCGTGGTAGTACACCCAGTTTTCTTTCCTTTCTGAATATCATATTCCAAGCAATGAGGTCTTTTAGCATGGAGGCTGCCAGATCCTGTGTGATCCTGATTGGTGCTCCTTGGTATTTGAATTATCTCTTTATGGCTTCTTGTAAGATTTTTTCTTTTATTTGGAAGCTCTTGAATTTGGCTATTATATTACTGGGTGTTGTCTTTTCTGGGTCTAGTGTAGAAGGTGATCTATGGATCCTTTCAATGTCTATATTGCCCTCTTGTTGTAGAATTTCAGGGCAATTTTGGTGAATCATTTCTTTTAGTATGGAGTCCAAATTTCTGTTAATTTCTGCTTTTTCAGGAAGACCAATGATTCTCAAATTGTCTCTTCTAGACCGGTTTTCTTGGTCTGTCACTTTCTCATTGAGATATTTCATGTTTCCTTCTATTTTTTCAGTCTTTTGACTTTGTTTTATTTGTTCTTGCTGTCTTGAGAGATCATTAGCTTCTAATTGCTCAATTCTAGCCTTTAGGGACTGGTTTTCCTTTTCAATCTGCTTATTTCTGGTGTTCAATTTGCTTATCAGTTCATTTAATTTCTGAGCCTCACTTTTCAATTGCAAAATTCTGCCTTTTAAACTGTTATTTTCTTGCCTGATTTCCTTTTGAGCTATTTCTTTTTTCTCTAGCAAAATCTTTTCCAACTTTCTTGTCATCTCAGATTTAAACTCTTCAAGAGCTTGTGACCAGTTTTCATTATTTTGGGAGCGTCCAGATATGATTGCTTGTTTGTTCTCCTCTTCTGTTTGCTTGGTTGTCTGGATTTTCTCCATGTAAAAGTTGTTGAGTGTTAAAGATTTTTCTTCTTTTTGTTAATCTTTCTCTTCTGGGCTCCCTGATTCTGGGTTGCCATTGTTAACCCCACCCATTCTCAGCTTTAGCCTCACGCTCAGGGTCTGTCTGTGCTCTTTAGTCTCCTGTGGTCTCAGGTTTGGTTGTTCTCAAAGTCAAGCCCCTGGTGGACCCCTTTACTTGATCCTCTGAGGGAGGTTCCTTTACAAGTCTCAGGGAGCTGCTTTCACAGTCGTATACCTGTCTGCACTGGTTCCCCACTCAGGATTTCAGAGCCTTTGCTCACAGGAGCTCTCCTGTGTCTGCCTCCACCAGCACCTGCGCTCAGTATCTGTGCTCAAAGTCCGTGTGCATTCTTTAGCCTTTTGGGGTCCTAAGTCTTGCTGCTCTCAGGAACAGGACCTGGGGCTGCCAATGACTCAGTGGGTGCCCCCAACTTGCTCTATTTCTTTTGATCTGGCTTTGGTGTTGTAGGTGGTGTGTGTGTGTGGGGGGGGAGGTGTGTTGCTCAGCTCACATTTTAGTGAGAGCTATTTCACCCCTTTATAGCATGGAAATGCCCCGATTCCATGTACCTTCTACAGTGCGCCCTGTTGTGGGGTCCCTCCATTTGTCTGGATTTGTTTTTATGTCCCCTTGAGGAATCCTGTATGTTTTGGTTAGGAGAGGTTAAGAGCTGCTTTTTACACTGCTGCCATCTTAACCTGGAAGAGAGTGTGGTTATTCTTTAATCATTTTTCAATCATGTCCAACTCTGCATGACACCATTGTCAGAAATACTGGAATGGTTTGCATTTCCTTCTGGAGCTCATTTTATAGATGAGGAAACCGAGGCAAATTTAGTTACCCAGGGTCATGTAGCTAACAAGTAAGGCCAGATTTGAACTCAGGAAGATGAATCTTCTGGACTCTAGTCCTGGCACCCTACCACTGTACCACCTAGGTGTCCCTGCTGTTCCGAATTATTTACCTGGGGTCAAATACGTAGTGTCAAACTAAGTGGCAAAACCAAGACTCCAATCTACCACTTCTTAGTCTAGAGCAAGCATTCTTTTCCCTGGACAGTTCCTAGTAATTCCAATTCACTCTTGACTAAAAGCCTTCACACAATTCTCCAAATTCAGTGTCTTATCTCTTGTGTTCTCTCATGTGGACAGCAGATACTACTGATAGTAAAAGTGAAAACCAATTGCCAAAATGAAATGGGAAGGGTATTACGGTCAGGAATGGAATTTGCAGGGACTGAGATTTGAGATAGAGACGAATGATGTAACCAGTAGCTGTTAAAGATGATTAATTTCACAGTGTAGGAGACAAAATGTGTTTTTGATATAGTGCTGTTAGTCTTGAACACTCATTTTTTTACATCTCTTTTAATCATACTTTTTTCTTTCTTAACTGATAAAATAGGTTCAAATCATGGTTGCTTCATGAGATAAAAATCCCCATATACATATTCATTGGCATAAAAATTAAAACATTTTTTAGCATGTATGTTATTTTGGTGAAAACTGAAGCCAGTGGCTAAGGGGTTTATATGACAACTCTTTATCTTTAAATTTTCCTTCTCAACATCCTGAGTAGACTGTTTTTCAATTCAACCACTTACTCCTGTCTGATTTTTGTGAATATAGTCTTTTCATTCAGACATACATTTACAAAGATCATACAAAGGTATGGGGAAGGATGCGTGTGAGAGAGAGAAAATGAAATGCAAAATGTCAGAAAATAATTATTAAAAATTGTTCCTACATGTAATTTGGAAAAAATATAATAAAAAGGACAAAAATAATATAAAAGACTAGAAAGGTAGGTTAGAGATTACATGTAAGAATCTGAATGCTGGTTAATTAATTTTTATATGCACTTTATGCCAAGGCCTACTAATATAGGACAAATTATAAACCCATCATAAAAATATAGTATTAATTTATAAGGCAAGATTTACAACTATTTCATTATTTTTTTCAACATGTAGAACACTATTTTCTAAGTGTTATTATAATTCATTAGTTACTTTTCATAATATTCCTTCAGGAAGATGGAGAGGAAAATACATACATATATTTTTTCTTCCTATAGAAATATGAGCATGAAAGAAAAAATACACATCAAAAGAAATAATGTAAATATGTAAATTTTAGCCATTATTATTTACACTATATTTATTAGGACATCTAGTAAAAGGTTGGTATTCTAAAGAGATAAAAAAATGGGAAAGGAGCTACTTATAAAAAATATTTACAGCTCCTTTTTTTTTTGTGGTGGCAAAGAATTAGAAACTAAAGCAATGTCCTTTAAGGAATGCACATGAAAATATATGATCTTTCACTTGTTTATTTGGGCATGTTTGGGGATTTGGGGTTTATTCACTTATAAAAATGAATAATATGGAAATATATTTTATGTGATAATACATGTGCAATCAAAATTAAATTAATTGCTTGCCAGCTCCTGGAGGTGGGAGAGAAGAAAGGAGGGAGACAATAAGGATAATATAATTTTGTAAAACTTATGTGGAAATTTGTTATTACGTGTAATTGGCAAATATATGTATATATATATTTTTTTCATAAAAACATTTAGTATATTGTCTCAAGTAAGTTATAATAGATTATTAGCAGAATAGGGAAAGGACTCAGCATGTCTCATTCTAGCCTGTTTCAAAATTTTCTGGGCCACTATTTTTTTTACATGGGGTATAGATTCAAAGTTAGCAAGAGTGAAATGATGGATTAAATAAACGACATTTTCATATAACTAGAACTGATATTTTAGGAAGCCCAGGTCACAAACTGCTAGGCACATATTTGTTCTGTTAAATTATTATTTTTATTTCCAGATTACATGTTGATATAATTTTTAATTTTTTTGCCATTTTGCACTCCATTTCTTTCTAAATCATTACTAATATGATTTTAATTTCTAGTCTTTTAATGTGAAGGTAATTTTCCAACTCGATTCTTTCTTTTTTGGACTCTTTAGAAATTTTTTTGACTTAATCCCTGAGCAGGGCATTTCCACTATCTGAAATATGCACTAGTCATCAAAATATATGATAAAATTTGTAGAACATCAAAATATATTTCTTGAAAAGAAAACTTTTCTGATGGTGTAATATTAAAAACAGGGCAAAGAACACTACACATCTAACACCTATGCATTTCCTAAGGCAAACTTGGAAAAATCTATCACTGTTTAAAACTGAAACCCCATTGTTTCTTGATCTTTAACTCAGATTTTGCCTCTGTAGGGGAGTCAAAGCCATTCTTCATCCTATATTATATTTAATAAAAACAGAGAGAGAGAGAGAGAGAGAGAGAGAGAGAGAGAGAG
>NW_025356006.1:0-2757 GCF_016433145.1 Gracilinanus agilis | reverse complement strand
CTCCTTCTCCTCCTTTTCCTCCTCCTTCTCCTCCTTCTCCTCCTTCTCCTCCTTCTTCTCCTGCTTCTTCTTCTGCTGCTTCTTCTTCCTCCTCCTCCTTCTCCTCCTCCTCCTCCTCCTCCTCCTCCTCCTCGTCTTCTTCTTTCTTAAACCCTTCCCTTCTATCTTAGAATGGATACTAAGTATTGGCTCCAAGGCAGAAGAGCAGTGAGGGCTAGGAAATGAGGGTTAAGTGACTTGCCCAGGGTCACACAGCTAGGAAGGGTCTGAGGTCACATTTGAACCTGGGACTTCCTGTCTTTAGGTCTGTCTCTTTATCCACTGAGCCCTCCCAGTTGCCCCCCAGTTTCGTGTCTTCTAAAACACTTCTCATGTAAGGCTTCACCTTTATATTACATTATAGTTATATATTTATATTCTATTATAGCAATCTGTATTTTTGCCTCATTTTTGCCTTTTGAAAACTGTAAATTCCTCAAGGGCAGGGCCTGCGGCATCTAGATGAGGGCAAACTCAGTGTTCCTTCCAGAACATTGTGTTGAATTCTCTCCCCAACAGTCCCCGCTCACCGGGATGTAACGGCCGAGGCGGAAACAGCCGCATCGCTCCTGAGGTACACACGCTGCCCCATCCGAGACGAAGCCGGGGTCACATTCGCAGCCCTCAAAACAGTGAGGGGAGCAGCGTCTCGGCCCAAAGAAGGGGGTGCAGCCGAGGTCACAGGTGCGGGCACAGATGCTGTAGTGGCTCCGGGGTGGGCATCTCAGGGCTGAGGGCAGAAGGCAAGGATCGGGTGTGAGGCAAGGCATCGGGATGCTAAGAGAACCATCTTTCTGGGGGCATCCAGGTGACACAGTGGATAGAGTTCCAATCTGGCCTCAAATGCTTCCCAGCTGTGTGACCCTGGGCAAGTCACTTAACTCCAACTGCCTAACCCTTGCTGTTGGGCAGGGGTCGGCAACCTTTTTGGCCGTGAGAGCCATAAACGCCAAATTTTCAAAAATGTCATTTCGTGAGAGCCGTACAGTGCTCACAGTGCCGCTCCTGTAACAGCGCCTGAAAAAAATGGACTTTATGGCTCCTGCAGAAAGAGCCATATCTGGCCCTCGAAAGAGGCAGATATGGCTCGAGAGCTATACGTTGGTGACTCCTGCTCTTGGGTCTTAGAGTTGTTACTAGGACAGAAAAAAAGGGTTTCAGATAAAAACAGGCCGTTCTTTCTGAGCATCCCCTCCTGGGTTTCCATCTTGTCTCACTCCTCCTAACCCTGTCCTTTCCCCTTAAACGATCCACACCCCTGCTCTGGCATCGCCGCTCTTCTTTTCACAGCCTTGGCCCTACGGTGGAAGAGCTCAGCCATTCGCTCTCTGCCGACCCTCGAATCCTTTGCTTCTCAGTCCTAAAACCAGTCCCACCTTCCCCACTGGCAAGGCTGCCTCCCTCCCTTATTTGCCTTCTTGGGTCCCCCGGGTGAGTGGCCGAGCGCTGCCCGCGTCAACCTAGCGGCAACAAGAGGGAGATTAATTGGCTTCGTGGGGCAGGATCCAAGCTGTAACACGGTCCCTCTCCAGACCTGTCAAAATGCACGAATGCTACCGACCGGCATTGGCCCGACAGGGGCATGAATTAGACTGCCACGAGGAAGCGAGAAAGTTTGTTTGGCCAAAGAGGAAATCTTGCACTAGAAACCGAAGACCGTAAGGGACTGTAAGGTGGAGTTTTCATCGCTGCTGGCTAAGGAAGGCGAAGGATAAAGAGGAGGGAAAAATGGCTTTGGAGAACGAACAGGGCCGTTTAGAACGGGATTTACGGCTGAACATCTGAGAAGGCCATAACCCTGGCCCCAGATGGAGCGCCGCTGACTTAGGGTCAACAAGCACGCCTTTGCCGACTGTCTCACGAGCCTAACAAAGTCCGTTTTAATGTGAAAAAGGATGGGAGAGGGAGAAAACAGACCGTATCTATTCAGCAAAGGATCCCACCGAGAGTAGCTACAACGAAGATGGAAGACTATAGATACCCAGAAAGCCCCAGCAGTCAAAATCCAAGAAGAGAATCAGGAGCAAAACCGAGGACCTCGAATGTCTCGAGGGAAACGTCCAAAGTTTAGTCAAGAAGAAGGAGGAGAAACGAGGGGTCCTCGCGTAAAAGAGGCGGATTCGGCCTCACGGGTGTCCCAGATCCTTGACGGGATGAAACCTGACTAGGATATTACTCTGGGTGGGTGCTGCAGACGGCCCAAAGTAGTTTTCTAGAGCCGATTGTTAAATTTTCCACAGCTCTGGAAACTGTCAAACGTTATCAATCAGGCCTGATGCATTGGCTTGTTGGTTGCCTAGACTTAAGGGAGTGATGGAGAAGAAGTTAATGATGTAGATTAGACCTAGAAGTGTGCTGTATGCACATATTTCCCCCCAATCCCAGAAATATGGTTGTTAAACATTTATCAGCATGCCCCTGAGTATACATTTTTCAAAAAGAAAAAGGACAGGGGAAGGCAGATGGAGCATTATATGGAATATATTATTATACATTATAATTATATATTTATATATAAATATATAATATCATATATAACATTATAATATAATTATAATGATTATAATATATGCACACAATATCATACATAACATATAATAATATATAATGTGATTATATAAATATATTATATGCTATATTATTTATTATTATAGCATATCAAATAATTGTATATTAACAGTTTTATAATAAACAACATATACACATATATAATTATAT
>NW_025356005.1:0-2246 GCF_016433145.1 Gracilinanus agilis | reverse complement strand
AGGAAGGAAGGAAGGAAAGAAGGGAGGGAGGGAGGAAGAAAGGAAGGAAGGAAGGAAGAAAATTGTATTTCTCTATCTGGGGGTGGATAGCAGTTTTTCATCATGAGTCCTTTGGAATTATCTTATGTCATTATATTGATCAGAAGAGCCAAGCCTTTCACAGTTGGTCATCATTATAACATTTTAATACTATGCATAGTGCTCTGGTTCTCACTTCACTCTGCATTGGTTCATAGAGGTCTTTCCATGTTTTTCTCTTCCTCTGCTATCATAATAACATACCACAACTTGTTCAGCCATTCTCCAATTGATGAATATCTCCTCAATTTCTGATTCTTTACCACACCAAAAGAGCTGCTATAAATTAGATTCTACTTCTTAAGACCTAGAGCTAAAAAGATATGAAGGCTTTAATACACTAGATCAGCCAGAAAGTCTGCTCCTGCTACCTGAATTTCTGATTGAAAAGTTCTGCCCTCTGAGTCAGAGTAAGATGGTGGGATACCCCTATTTTGGAACTGTTTATTTATTTTTAATTCTTCCTCTAGGTTACTACAGGGTGAAAATTAATAGTAGAGTTCTTAGCAGACCATCTGATGTATAACTGGAGAGGCATTGAAAGTCAGATCTTTGGAAGGCTCTGAAAAGGGAAAAGCACAGGTAGTTGGTAGGAATTTCTTTCCCAGTCATTCAAAATTGGACTTTTGCATGTTCAATAAATATAACATAGAAGTGTAGTGAGGAAATGAAAATGGGATGAGCACCACTGATTTTCATTCAGATCCAAGCCCATTATCCTGTACTAGCCAGAGACAGCCCACAACAAGGAGAAGACAGTTTAGAGATTTTCAAGCCAACCATCCATGAAAGGTTTAATGCAATTTGGGTTTTGTTTTTCTTCTTCTTTTTGCTGTTTTCTATCCTACCAGGTATGAACCCACCAGAAAGATAAGTCTGTTTCTCACACCAGGGTTACAGGGACTATTAGGGAGAGGAACTTATGCTGTAACTAATGGAGAGAAGGAGAAGGAAGATGTGATGTCAGAGAAGGTGGACTGGAGTTTCTGAATGAGGGAAGGGTGGTTTTGAGCTAGAAGGAGCTTTAAGGAGTTGAGTCCAATCCTGCCATCTTGTAGATAAGAAAACTGGTGATTAGTAAGGTTAGGTGACTTTCTCCAGGGCCATAAAGCTAGTAAATATAGGAGACAAGATTCAAACTCAGACTCTAAGACCTATCCACTGCACCCATCTGCCTCTGAGGCTCCTCTGGGGAACGATTCCTTTCCTAGTTACTTACATTTCAGTGAACCCCCATTATTATTATTATTATTATTATTTTTGGAGAAGGGACTTAGTTCAAAATTTACTACATCCAGCCTGAGGTATAGCTAAAAAACTTTAATAATTGCTGATAGGCTAAAAATACTCAAAAGTGAAAACCTCTGAGAGGTTAAAACCCAGACACAAAATAGGTTAAGTCAACCTGCCAATACGTGGGCTGGGCTGGAAGCCAAAGTCCAGACAAGGCTCATGGAGAAAGAAGGAGGCCAGACACCAACCATTTCATTGGCAGGAGGACAGAACCCAAGGACAAGGCATGGAAGGATAAACCCAGGCAACAGCTTCGTTGGAAGGAATAAAGCCATGACAAAACTCAAGATTTCAGTTCAAGTCATAGCTCAGTCAAGGAACAAGAGTGTCACCTTGGTTAAATGACCAGTTTTGTGGGCCTCAGTCTCCTTATCTCTAAAATGGAGATAATACTCACACAGCCTACCCCATTATATTGTGGTTAGGATCAAACAAGATAATGCCTGGGAAAGTGCCTTTTCACTGTAACACTGCTATGAAAAACAAGCTATTAAGAGAAGACAGCAATAGGAAGCTTAGAAACAGAAAGTACCAGAAACTTTTCATAGTTAAGGGGGTCCAATATAGAAGTCATTTTGTCCACCTTCTTCATTTTACAAATGAAACTGAGACTCAGAATGTCAAAATATTCACAGCTACTACAGTTAGTATGTGATAAAGCCAGGCCAAGGATCTCAACCTCTTGGGTCCTAGTTCTTTAACTATGTTGAAACACTAGAAAACTGACAAATCTCCATTTTATCTCAAATAAGGAACAGAGGGCTTTCTGTTAGAGCATTTAGACTGAATAGACAATAAGAGGGGAAAGGAGCTTTATTTGAGGGCTAGATAGGAAGAATCTCCCAATATTTTCTTTCCCTCTTATAGCATGTCAT
>NW_025356004.1:0-5651 GCF_016433145.1 Gracilinanus agilis | reverse complement strand
CAATGATGTTCGAGAGAGGCTGTTGGTGCAGTGAAGAGGCTCTAGAGAGAAAGTCAGGAGAGGCCCCCCAGGGCTTCTGGTGCTTCCTAACTAGGCGGCCATGTCAGCTTCATTTCAGCCTTAACATCCTCCTCTGTAAAATGGGGGTAGCAATGGTCGTCGTTCCAACCTGTTGGGGTTGCTCTGAGTGGTGACTGGATGTGAGTGAGCACTGACATGACTAGAGAAACCCTAGAGGAAAGGAGGCTGGGAGAAATGCTTTTTCTTCTGGGTTCCCTCAGGGCCATGGGCCCTCTAGCCATATGGTTCTCTCCCTCCTATCACTCGGTGGTGTGTTTGGCCAAACAAACAGTGGTCACTTTTAGAAATGTCCCTGTGTCTGTGAGGCCGGATGAAAATGCTCCTTACAGGCTATCGAACCGAATGCTTGACCACGCTGTGGATACAACAAGGGCGTGGGCACGATTCGGTGAGAAGGATACGAGATTTGGGCCCAGGTTCAGTTTCTGGCTTTGCTAGCCATTTTGTAGCTGTCTGACCTTTGAGGAGTCCCCTAACCTCCGTTGGCCTCAGTTTCCTCCTTTGTCAAATGAACGGGGTGGCCTCAAAGACCTCCATGAGCCCTTCTGGCTGTAAGTCTACCCTATTTCATGATTTTTAGGAACACGCCCATCTCTGGGTGGCCACTCAGCCTCTGCTATTGCTGGACCAAGGCGGATGCCATTCCGGCATTTCATTCTTGGTGGCCCTCAGACTGCGAGACTCCCCCAAAGGGAATCTCGGTCCTTCCTTCTCTTTGGAAAGGGAAGCGCTTTGGATGCACTCCCTGATGAAGCCTTCTGGGAGCTCAGCCCTCCCCTCCCCATTTCTCAAGTCCTCCTCAGTGCTATGGGGAGCCCCTTTAAAACAAGAACTGAGCCCATTTCCCAGCTGGAGCCCCACTAGGTCCTTCGGAAGCTGCATGGTCTACTCTGGGCTGGACCACTGATCCAGAGAAGACTCAGTAGGACCTGAGACCAAGGCTGCAGCCAGGCAAAGGGTTGTATTCAGAGAGCGAATGGACGATGCCCCTGCCTACAGCTCCCGCATTCTGAGCTGGCAGGGATCAGGCTTGCTGGGCGCCGTACAGATGGCTCTATTCTCCTCCGGCCCCACCATTTGGTCCATTCCTACAAAACTCTGAGACTACAGAGAGGCGAAATGGCAGCACCCGGGCTGGGCGCTGGGACATCGGCTGGCAGTGCAACCTTCACCCAAGTCTGGGAAATGGGGGAGCAATTTGCAAGCTGC
This sequence comes from Gracilinanus agilis, assembly GCF_016433145.1. NCBI lineage: Eukaryota > Metazoa > Chordata > Mammalia > Didelphimorphia > Didelphidae > Gracilinanus > Gracilinanus agilis. The sequence goes on along the minus strand of NW_025356004.1, from coordinate 4,361 downwards.
CAACTTTATAGCATTGTAGGGGGAAAAAAGCTAGAAATCTCGGCATGTGATAGAAATGGGGAAAGTGAGTAGGTTTCTGGGCACCCAGCTCTGCCTGGGGCTCCTCAGGAAGGGAAGGCTCTGGGGAGGCAACCAGCACCACGGCAAAGCCTGTCCCAGTGGAATTTGGATCAAGTATCTGATGCGGGGAGAAGAGGGAAGTTTAGGAATCGCCACAAAACGGGCGAGTCGTTCAACCCCACGAGGGCAGCCCTTCCCATCCTTTATACCTGGATCAACTCGAAGATGGGAGATAAGGGTTGAAAAGAAAGCAAAGAATCTTGTAAAGCCCAGAGAGGGAAGGGATGCTCTTCTTGGGCTACTCCAGGCCCCTGCAAATGTGAAGGAGAATAGCCCTTCCCAAGCAAGCCAAGGTGTTAGTAGCTGTGACCCACTGAAGCAGCAGAAGGACCACGAAGACTCGGACCCCCAGCCAAATGGTCTAAAGCCTCAGCCTCGTTCCATGAATCTGGGGGCCTCTCTTGGGCCCTTCCCGCCTCTTCCTGGCTTCTCGAGAACGCGGCAGCAGGACTGCCCGGGCTGATCCAGTGTGGTTTGGAGCCCAGCCGCCAAGATCTGCCCGGCTTGCGGCCCTTTCCCCAGTGGGGCCATGCAGGCCGGGAGCTGGAAAAGCCAGCACTGGGGGACGAGGCAAACTCACTTGATGAGGCGGGGCACACATTCTATATTGGAGGCCTTCGAGGTGAAGGGGGAAGCCACCGAGGCCTCTTGTTCCGACAGGGAGATGCCCACGTGAGCCATTTTCAAAGCCTGCAATGCAGATATTTAGGGTTAGCCACTTGGAAGCATCCTCTGCCAAGATGTCTCCTACACGTACTCCAAAGGGGAAGGCAGTAAATCCGGACAACTGACTGAAAGAGTCTCCTCTTTTCTCCTCCTCTAACATCACCATTCGGCCCAGGTTGCTCCCCTCACCTCGAATGCTCTCCCTCCTCACCTTGGCCTCCCCTTCCTCATAAAGTTCAGCTGAAGGAGGCCTTTCCTGATTCCCCCCCATTATTATTAGCACTGTTCACTTCGAGTTATCTTGCACTTCTTTCTCTCAATAGACGGTAAGCTCCTGGAGGGCAGGGATTGTCGTTTGGATCTTGGAATCTTTAGCACCTGCGGAGCTGGATGGTGCAACGGATAGTGTGCCTGGCCTAGAGTCAGGAAGACCCAAGTTCAAATCCATCCTCAGACATCTACTAGCTGTGTGACCCTGGACAAGTCACTGAATCTTGTTTGCCTCAATTTCCTCATTTGTAAAATGAGCTGGAGAAGAAAATGGTAAATCACTCCAGTTTCTTGGCCCAAAAAATCCCAAATGGGGTACGAAGAGTTGGACAGGACTGAAATGACTGAACAACAACAATGTCTCTAGCACTAACGAGTCTTGGGGTTCTTGATCTAAGTCTTTTTGTTAAAGTATATCTGCTGTTGGTAGTTCTTCAACACAACTGGCTTCCTTTACTGCCCGTAACATGTATTCGACTGTAATTTGGGATTACGGTTAAATCCTAAACTTCAGCTAAACTCTGGCTCCTTCCCCGAAGCCTCTACTTCTACTGTACGCACTTGCAGTCACCATCCACGGGCTCTACCAGAGGAGCCCACAGTCCAAACAGATTCCGAGGCCCTGGAATAGCCGATGCTACAAAGCGCTCCCTGAATTTAAAGGAATCGGCTGCCCCCTTCTCCAGGGAACCTTTCCCAACTCCTCCCAGGCCCGGCGCTTCCCCTCTGCCCATCGGGGCCCATTTATCCTGTGCGTGTGGCGAGCTCGCTTTGTCTGTTTGTTCGCACGTTGGCTCCCACCTTCTTGAGGGCAGGGATGGTCTTCTGCCTCTTTTAGGATGCCCAGCACGCAGCAGAGGCCTTGGCGCCCAGCAAGTGCCTGATAAGTGTTTGCCAATTGGTGAAATACCCAGGCAGAAATGAAGAGCTCCTTCTCTCTGGGAGCTCCGTACACAGCTCCGGAAATACATTTGGAGAGGAGGAGGGGGATTGACTTTGGGTTGAGTTGCATGAAATTCAGAAGGGAAGGAGGCTTTGGGAGAACCCAGACTCTTTTTTTAAGCCCTTAACTTCTGTGTATTGGCTCCAAGGCAGAAGAGTGGTAAGGGTGGGCCATGGAGGTCAAGTGACTTGCCCAGGGTCACCCAGCTGGGAAGTGTCTCGGGACAGATTTGAACCCAGGACCTCCCATCTCTAGGCCTGACTCTCCATCCACTGAGTTACCCAGCTGCCCCCGAGAACCCAGACTCTTGGAGGGTATCAGGGGTCACCTCTGACACTGACTGCCCAGCGTGCTGGGGCCATCAGCCTGGGCGGCAGAGGCACGGTAGCAGCCGGGGATCCCATCTCCACAGGCCCTGCCACTTGGGATTAAGGTCATGCCAGGAGTGCGCCCCCCACTTACCCCGCAGTCATTCGCTCCATCGCCACACATACCTACAAAGTAACTACAGAGGGTAAAGTCAGTAGAAGTCTTAGTACCAAAGCAGCCTGGCCTGGGACTGCCTCAAGTTCAAGGCAACTAGGGTGGGAGCACACAGCAAGGTCAGCAGGGGCCTGGGCCTGGAACCCCCAGTTTCTTTTCAGGGAGTTAGTCTAAGATCCTGGAGCAGAGCACCGAGCAGTACTGCAGCTCAGGCAATGGATGCGAGGGCTGGGGTGCTCCTCCTGCCTGGGGTAGTCCCATGGAATCATGAACAATTCATCTAAGTCTTGGGGTAGCCTGAGTTTCCCTGGCTATAAAATTGGGGTGCTGAGATAGAAGCCACAACGTTCAGGCCAGGACCATCAGGATAAGTATTCTTTTGTTTTGTTTTGTTTTTTATATTTTTAAACCCTTAACTTCCATGTATTGGCTCCTTGGTGGAAGAGTGGTAAGGGTGGGCAATGGGGGTCAAGTGACTTGCCCAGGGTCACCCAGCTGGGAAGTGTCTGAGGCCAGATTTGAACTTAGGACCTCCCATCTCTAGGCCTGGCTCTCAATCCACTGAGCCATCCAGCTGCCCCTAAGTATTCTTTTTTAAAAACCCTTTTCTTCCATCTTAGAACCAATACCATGTATTGGTTCCAAGACAGAAGAGTAGTAAGGGACAGGCAATGGGGGTTAAGTGACTTGCCCAAGGTCGCATAGCCAGGAAGTGTCTGAGTCTAGATTTGAATCCAGGATCTCTCATCTCTAGGCCTGGCTCTCAATGCACTGAGCCACCCAGCTGCCCCCCAGGACAAGTATTCTAGGGGTAGAAACATGCTTGTTGTCCAGCTCAGAAAGCCCATCTGAAGCTAAGAAGACAGGAGCCAAGCTTCTCCCTAGAATCGTGTCTCACAAAACCAGGTCCATCTTTAGCCCCCAATCTAGAAGCCGAGAGCTCAGGAGGCATCTCAATAGCCCGAAACCCTTGGCCACATCACTGCCACTTAAAGGCTTACTGCTCGTTCTTCTAACTCCCAGAATGGGCCAAAAACTTTTTGGTGAATTTTTTAGTTGAAGTAATGAGACACCCGTGGAGTTTGCTGCCAAAGTGGGAGAGCCGTGTGGAGTAAGGGAGCATGAGCTCCCCCTGCATCAGTCCTGGGCAAAGCACCCGGCTTTTGGCATGAGCCAAGCAGCATGAAAACAAGCTCCGCTGGGATTATCCAGCCCTCCAACGGAGCCGGAGGCCATTCGTCTCATGTGCTTCCTGAGGACCCTGGCCTGGGACCGGGGAAGGACAGAGAAATCCTCGGGGAAATGGATGCTGGGATATTTTCAGGACTAACGGCCGATCCCAGGCATTCGTGCCAGCTGCTGCCTGGCAGCACACCCGCTTTCCCTTCGAGCTGGAGATCCCAAAGGAAAATCTACTGTAGAACAAGGCTCCAAACCAGCAGCCCCCCGACTCCCCAGGCAGCCTTTGTCACCAGCCTGTGCTTGCAAAGGACCTACTCCAGCTTCTGAAACTCTTCGACCAGACTGGATTTCTGCCCGGGAGACATTCTGGCAAAAACCGTCGCATTGATCAGGATCTGTTAAAAGGAAAAATGGAAAAGTTCATCACATCGACGAGGCAGAGGGAGGAAGCCGGGCGACGTCACATCAGGAGACCGGCTCGGTGACGCGCACCAATTAGATTCCAGTTCAAGTTTGCAATTCATTTGTCTTCACTGGAGATCTGGACTCTGTTCAAGCCCACTGGACCATGTCCCAGGCTGTAGAGACTGGAACTCGTCCCCGATCCCTCTACGTGGCCCCGAGGCAGTATTTTATGCTTTCAGCAGAATTCCCCAGTAAACACACACCTTCTTCCCTGCCTTGCCAATATATATAT
>NW_025356003.1:0-3688 GCF_016433145.1 Gracilinanus agilis | reverse complement strand
ATATATATATAATCACACAAAATGTATTTCCTCTTTATGTGCTATAATTTACCCTCCACATTTCTCTTAGTACAATCCTTTTTCATTCCTAGATTTTTTTACATATCATCCTATACGGCTTATTACCATACCCTCTATTTATATTTACTTCTTCTAACTACTATGATGATGATGGCAATTTTCAAGAGTTATAGATATCATCTTTCCATATAGAAATATATACAATTTGACATAATTACAACCCTTAATTGTTTTTCTCTTTCTTGTTTACTATTTTTGTGCTTCTCTTGAATTTCGTATTTGGACATCAAATTTTCTGTTTAAGTCTGATATTTTCTTCAGGAATGCTTGGAAATTATCTATTTTATTAAATGACCATACATTCCTCTGAAAGAATATAGTCAGTTTTGATGGGTAGGTGATTTTTGGTTGTAAGAACAAAATTAAGAGATTATGTTGTTGTTGTTTAGTCATGTCAGTCATGTACTACTCTTTGTGACCACATCTGGGGTTTTCTTGGCAAAGATGTGGCATGGTTTGCCATTTCCTTTTGTACCTCATTTACAGTGGGGAACTAAGAAAAACAGGGTTATATGATTTGCTCAGGGAATATTTGAACTCAAGAAGAGGAGCCTTCTTGGCTTGAGATCTTTAGATCTTTCTTTCCACTGTGCCACCTAACTACATCATTTGTCAACATAAAAGATCTTATAGAATGTTCAGAGATATATTTTTGAAATTTCAAGGAAATGAAAAATCAGGTGCCTGTCAATTATTGTATATGAATGAACCATAAAAATAATTTAAAGAATATCCAGAAGTAGGGAAAATTTTGTAACTGATGCAGAATTAAAAACATAATTAGAGAAAACAAAATAAATATTGACTACAATGATATACATAGAGAGAAAAATAAATTAAAACCAAATATGAGCTGAACAGTAATAAGGATAACTAATTAATAATATATATTGGCCAAACTTGGCCACAGAAAAGAGTTGAGAAAATGTGCCTTATTCCTTTAATTACAAAAGGTCTGATAATATTGTATGGATTATCTATACCCTGTCAAACATGGTCACATTTTTTCTTCTAAAATCTTTGTTAAAAAGGATAGTTTATGCGGTTGGGCAGGGATAAGGGATATATCAGAAATTAATGTGATTTAAGAAAAAATACATCAATAAAACTTTAAAAAATTAAAATGTTAAACAGCATATGCCAAGTGTAGTTTTCTGAATGCTGGGGACATTCTTTTTACTTTTCCAAATTGCCATTTAACCAGTCATGAGTACTTTTGGCACCCAGCCATTTGACCAGTTCCTGAATTTTCCTAACTCTACTCTTGTCTATTCCATATATTTCTATGCCTATACACAATAGCATTAGGAACATTTTCAGATTCTTTTCTGAAATATAAACTATATTCACAGTATTCTCCTATTCTTCTACTTTATTCTAGTGAACCTTTATATAAAAGAAATAAATTATGTGGTCATTTCCTTTTGTTGATGGAAACAGTCTCTTTTTCTAATTGAACTTTCTTGTTCTAAGGGTTTCCTAATTATTTTTCCAGCAATGTATTCTAAACTTGGGTTGATGAATTTTTAAGCTCCTTTGCTTATCAATTGGTTCTTCTGTGCAAATCTTTAAATTTGCATATCTTCAATCCTCTTTGACCTCTCTGTTTCTCAATGAGCTTTCAAATATCATTGATAGTGACATAGTACTTACAGATGTAAGTAACAAATAAGCTTGTTGGCTTATTTCTATAAGGTATAATTTGTCAGGACCTAACAACTTGAACTCTAATTATTCTCTAATTATTTCCCTGCTTATCTTGACTATCTCTTTAACATTTTTTATTCTCTCTCTTCTATTTCACATATGTTGTCTTTTTATTGATTGAGCAAAAGAAAAATTATAGGAAGGTAGTTTTGCTTTCTCCCTAACATCCTTTATTGTTGTATCATTCGTTTCAAGGCCCATTACTAAATCTTTGATCATCCTCTAGTGCAGTGGGTAGACATGCAAGGTCACAGAGGCTGGCTTCTTTTGCCAATGGTTTATGTTTGAATGACTTTATAGTTTTTCTGGTTTCATTTCTCTGGGATTGCATGTTTCCCAGTTCTTCATTTTTCTCTATCCATTATATTTCTGAGAAAAACACATTTTTTGACTGTAAGGATAAGAATTTGTACAAACTATTGCCCTTGATCCAATTTCTTCTCATCTCTTATAGTAGTTTGTCTCAGCAAAGTTATACTACCCTAGCTCAGATTCTTAACTATTATTTGCTTCCTCTCTTGTTTACTAAGATGGTCTTCAGATCTTCCTCCATCTTGTAGAGCTCAAAAGGGCAGGCAAAAAATTATTCAACTTCATTCTACCTCAAGCTATTTTTATATGTTTATATACATTTCAAGATATATATCTATCTATACTCATTGTTTCCAAGTTTTTCTTTTCTCTTTCACAAGTTCAACTTCATTACTTTTTTCACATGAGGAAACTGAAGTTCAGAGAAATAAATTAAAAGGATTTACTGTCATGACACAGGAAATAGAACTAATCTGTGAACAAGTTCAGTCAGTGCATTTTCTGCTCTACAAGAAAGAGGAAGGTCATTGTTAGTGCCTAACAGCTTTGAGGGTAATAAGTTCAGAATCTTATTGACATATACTAACATTTGGGGTCAGGGATTGAGCTCAACTGTTATATATAAAGTAAATATGTAATATTATTATAAAGTAAAATAATTTGAACAAATTGAACAATATCACAGATAGAATACAATTCAAAGATGAATCATTTTCCTACATTTCTTCTATAAATTATTTTATATCTTCTTATGGGTGTCAACTGTTTAAAATGTTTTATTTTTCTGTTTTCAGATTCATAATTAAATATGTCATCTAATGAACTGCATATTAAATGCTGCAACATATGGGGAAGCAAATCTGTTAGTGGAAGTTGTGAACACTAAGATTCCAATAAAACATTTATTTGTATTCAAGTATGGTACCACTCTTAAAGGCAACCTGGCATCTTAGTGATGGTTGGACATGGAGTTAAGAAGAGTGGCATTTAAATCCTGATTTTGCTCCTTACTGTACTTGCCTCAGGTTACTCATAAGACCTGAACTTCTAAATCATTGATTGGTCATCAATGTGACTTGATGGAGAGAGGGTCTCTACTTGAAATCTCCTTGTTGACAAAGTCACATATTCTTCAGGCATTTGAAAGTGTGTTTGTAGCCAGGCTAGGGCCTATAGTATGGTAAGAGAATGTTTTATTAGATTTGAGGGATGAAAATATATTTAGAAAATAAAAATAGAAAATCTTCTTTATGACTTTAGCATAATGGTTCTAAATCAATTAAGCTAGCAAGAATATATATTTTCTTGCTAGATTAATATATATATATGCATATATATATGATGCTGAACAACTCTTTAAATCTCAGTTTCTGTCTTTGCAAAATAAGGGAGTCAAACTGAATAGGTGTTGAGGGACTTTCTGAATTCATAGCTATGATGCAATAGAATAGAGGGAATGCTAGCACAATTAATCTTTGCTTAACATTTGAAATAGATTCTCCAAAAAGTTTCATTTTAAAATTTTGTCTTATAAAAAAACGCAATGTAATACCAAAATTACTTTTTTCAGCATATATATATATATATA
>NW_025356002.1:0-5558 GCF_016433145.1 Gracilinanus agilis | reverse complement strand
CTCTCTCTCTCTCTCTCTCTCTCTCTCTCTCTCTCTCTCTCTCTGTTTGTGTGTGTGTGTGTCCTTTATTTCATCTGTGAGAAGGCAAACCTAAAGGAAATTTCTGGGGTGGCATTAGCAAACGTTAGAAACCTCTGTGGGTATTTATGAGGTTATTCTGATGACCCATGTATTGTCGTCTCTTGTGGGGCTTTATTTTCAGAGAGAGCTTAAATGTTCTGGCAATGCTTATGAATCAAAAAGATTTTTTTCTTTGAACAAATCTTAAATATCCAGAGCAATGTATTTATTGGTCTCAAATTAATATTAGTTTTGTTTAAATAAACATATATACATTAAACAATTAGAGGTATTTTTTTCTTCCAGGACTACTGCATTACTTTACCTAAGGGCTTTGGTTTCTAAGAGTTCAAGTTGAAGGAGACCTGTCAGCTTTATGTCTTCTGGGGCATACTATCAGGGAATAGCCCTACAGTGTAGTTCTGCTGGGTGACAGTAGGAAAAATGTATATAACTGTTTGATTCTTCTGCATGTGCCTTTTTAAGGTGTGTGAAAAGTACATTAAAGATGAGATAAAATAGTCACTGCTACTATTCTCTAGAGTTAATCTAGGGAACAAAGTAATTTAGCTATTAAAGACTAGGTCAGGAAAAACAAAAATTAACGTGACTTCTCCTATCTGCAAGGCAGCATCCAAGTCCAAGAAATAGCTAAGGTTCTTGCACAAGTGCTTGATTTAACAACATAAGGCAAATGCACTTACTGCTTTAAATTACAACCTGGTCAGTTAGAGATAACTTGGAGTAGTCAAATAGGTGGTTGTTACATAATTATCCCCTTGTTAGGAAGCTGTTTACATAATTTGTAGAATTGAAGTGACTTCCCATGTTTTCCTGTTCCCTCCCCATTCCATTCACATGGATGTCCTCCCATGTATTTGAGAGTTAAGGAAAATCAAATTGAGAACTTTCTAATGGAAGCACAACATATCTTGGGCAGTGACGTTACACTTGTCTGTTCCATTTAGTTAGTGAACAATAAACCCCTATTATCAGAATATCCGCGGCAGGATCTTAAGACAAAGCTTTTCCAGTAAGAGCCATATTGATCACAGAAGAGTCACAGAGCTATTCTCCCTGAAAGCTAGAATTGCAGCTACTTTAGGAATGAGTTTTGGTTATTTGTTTCTCATATGTAAAGATATATGTGTATATATGTATTATACATGTGTGTATATGTATGTATGTAAGTATGTATATGATGGAGACCAGGTTCTAAAGGTCCTTCTGCTGAGGTACTTTCAACAGCTGTACAATAATGCACTTATAGTGTATATTAAAATGTGAGCTGTATAATCACACATTAGGGTACTACAAAATGATGCCTAAACCACTGAAATCTAAGCAGCTTGTCGATTGAGTGAGTTCTGATACTTACTCCTTTGCAGGAACTATGGGAAATGAGTTTAATTATTTTGTACTTTGACTTTTAAAAAATCATTAGATTATGTTTCTCTAGGGACTTGGAAAGGAGAGATGCCTAATCTTGTAGATCTATAAGCATTTGATTTCAAGTGGTAAATTGAACAAGTGCTTATTTTCCATGATCCTAGAGTTGAGAAAATACATTTCCAAAACACACCACTGAAAATTCTAGCCATGCGTGACTCTATCTTTATTTGAACTGCACTTCTTCCTCAACCTGCCTAGGCAAATATATTTGTAATATTTGTGTGCTTAACTATGCATGTCTTTTACAGGGATCTATTGCTGGCTGTGACACTCAATCAAAGCACCAAGAGAGTTGATGGATCACAGGGGGATATGAAGTCAAGCAAGTACAGAGGAAGAAATTAGTAAACCAGCAGGTAAAGTGAACATTGCTTTTGACTTTTACCTACTCCATGGCCTTGTGATATAATCCCCACCTCATAAGACAGTATCTATTCATAAAGATGCATGCATTGTCTCTTTCCTTTGGCATTAAATACTTGGTTCTGTGATTTGTCTTTCAGAAATGGAAATACATCATCCATTGGATTTGTGAAAGAAGCAGCTGAGCAACTCTTTGGATTCTTCTTTAGGGACATAAGAGTTATGGATTTATTGACCAGATCAAGTCCAACGGCAGCAGCAGGAGAATTAGGAGGAGGAGGAGAAGGAGGAGGAGGAGGAAGAAGAAAAGGAGCAGCAGGAGCAGCAACAGCAGCAACAACAGCAGCTTCATCTTTCTGACTCTCTTCGGTGACGGGTATTCTTGGGTGGATAATACGGATTACGTTGTTATTGCTTAAGAATACGCGTAGTCGAGGAGAGTACCTGCGGCAGGCAGGCAGCATCCGCCTCCTCCCAGATCACGAACTGGCCTCTAAACTACTGTGGTTACCAAGGTAGCATCTTTTATTTATCTTTTCCTACTATCTACTTTATTTTGCCCTCTCCACAGTGTTAAGTGAACGCAAAGTTTCTTCCTACCACAGCAGTGCTCTGTCAGACACATGCCTTTTCCCAGGAGTGTGGGGGGTAGATTAGGGGAGGAAAGGATGACATCTAAGAAAGGAGTGGTATTAGTTGGACAAGTCTCCATCTCAAGTCACAGGGGTATATCGTGTATTGATTGAGGCAGTGGATGTGGCACAATACTGAGTCACTTCTCTATATGCTTTTCCTTAAGTTGTGAATTATTTAAAAAAAAAAAAAACCTGAGGTAACCTGGCAGATGTGAAGACTTTTGCATAGGAGAGAAGTGGGAAGGAGTCTTTGGGGAGAAGGATCCCTCCCGCAGCAATTCTGTGTGGTTCTGTTACTTCGTAAATCTGGTGCCAAGAGGCTGCAAGGAAGCTGTCCTGTCGCCCCACCCCCTAGCTGTGTCACTCAGGCAGCCAGACATGGCGGCCGGGGCTGATGATGGGAAGGGAGGGGGAGTAGAGGTGGGAGGAGACGGAGGCTGTGTTGTAGGAACAGGGTTGGGGCGTTGACGCCCCGTGCAACTTCCAGATGGAAGCGTATCGGTTTGGATTCCCCGGGAAGGGGTGGAGGAACAGGATAATTAACTGGATTGGCTGTGTTGTGACACAGATTGTAACTCTGCTTGTAAAAGACGGGGTCAAGAAGGAAAGGCCGGGTGGTGGCTGCTCACTTTGTCATTTTCTTTGAGACTCCTCACTCTTCAACTCGTCTTTTCTTCTTTGCCCTCGGGATGGGAGTAAAGTGTTAATAAAACACGTGTAAGGACTCCCGCCCCCACCCCTCATTTTCCCACCCACCCCTGGTCCCCAACCTATGGCCAATGCCTAGAGATTGGAAGGATGGACTTTTAGTACCCCACTTGACTCCCGGCTTATTTTTAAATTACTTTTGGAAGTGATGACTGGGGATCCGGATTCCCCCGCGTCTTTTAGCTGAAAAGTATCCAAGCCCCCACCGAAACCTCAGGTGGGCGTTTTGTAGCAGCAATGTGACTTTGTGGGAGTTGGCTCAAACGGAGGTGCAGTTGGAAGACATTTCAGCAGGTTGCCGAAGGCAGTGGACTGGGGAGGTGGCAGCCTCTGTGTGTGGAGCGGCTCCCACGGAGTCTGAACCTCCCTCCCTTGACTCTCAGATCCTCTTTTACGTACTCAAACACGCCGGGAGCCGGTGGCTACTCCAAAGGGGAAAGGAGATGGCTGGAGACTGGGAGGATAAAGCCCCTCCAGTACAACTTGGAGAACGATTCGAGTTTGCACCTTGTGGAGTGATCAGGGCTGCAGGCGAAAGGAGAAGGGACTGGGGAATTTTTGTTACTAGCACTGTTTCTTTGGACCGGAGCCTCTGTGGCAGCGGCTATGATTTGAAATTCTGAGAAATTAAAGCTTCTGCCTCCCAGGACAGCCAAAGCCAAGCTGCATTTCTGAGAGCATTGTTCCCCGAGCAAGAATAAGACTTTTCCAGATCTGAAGTATTGCCTCTCCTGGAAGTTGGTCTTTCTTTCCCACCGTGTACGACCTTAGGCCCTGTGGGAGGTCAGGACGAGGCGCCATCCGATATAGACACACTCTTCTACACTATCTTAGCCAATCTCATTTAACTCCAGTACTTTTCTGAAGAAAATAACTCCTGCGAATCCATGGAATTAGAGGAAGAACTTTAGAATCTGGTGAGGGGTAATTCTCTGAACCCTTCTACTTCCTTCACCCTCGTTCCATCCCTTCACAGACCCACAACGGAAAGTCCCTACATGGAAAATATTCTCCCTCCTCAGTGCTACACAACTTTGAAGGCCTTTGACCTAAGGAAAGGTTTAAATGCCTAAAGGCTTGCAGTGTAGGCGGAGTTGAGATCTTCTGGGAAGCCTCTCTGGGAGATTCCATTTTAAGAAGATTCTGAAGTCAGGAGAAAAACAATCTTTACATTCTGCATTTCTTCAATGCTCTGGAGAAAAACAGCCAACTCCTGTTTCTTTTCCTCATTGTTCTATAAATCAGCAGCAGCTTTTCGTGGAGTCCACCAGTCGGGATTCAGGGCCATATTGTAACAGTGAAATTGTAACATGGTATTTTCTCATTTGTAGGAATAATATAGCATGGAAAGCAGTCAGGTCCAGATAGCTTAATTTCTTTAGTGATCCCTGGAAAGAAAGCAGAAAGAAAACCGAAGTGCCAGAAGATGAAGGTTTCCTTATCTTTAAAATATGTAATGCTGTTGTGCTTACTAAAAGATGGAAGTTGCCTAAAAGAAAAAAATGTCAAAAAGATATATGTGTTACACAATTCTAGCATAATAGATCTAGAGCTGGCAGGAACTTCAGTGATCATGTAATACAACACTTACATTCTACAGATAAGGAAACTGAGGCCCATGAAAGAAAAAATTCATAAAACTGGGTACTTTAAATTATAATTAGAAATATTGGAGTTAAAAAGACATCATAAGAGTTTTTAGAACAAAAGTATTAAGGTTGTCTGTGACTGATAAAGTCAATTTCAATGAAATGTAGCCTATAAAGAGATTTGTTTTTTCATGGTAATGATGATCTAAGATAATTGTGACACTTTCCCCCTTCTTTGCTAAATCAGTACAAAAGTTTCCATTAGATGTCAGCCTCTCTGAACTGCTTCCTAGCTAATTTGAGAGACTTGGTTTTTATACAGACAGGATCTTTTTAAGATAAGGAAGAAAAATATATCACAATTTTATTAAATTGAAATAATCATAGTTAATTGTTCTTGGTACCAGATTTTTCTTTATTCAGAAATTAGAATCATAAATTAAATTGTCTATTAGTCCAACCTTGCCTTGGTCAGGTTTGTAACCATAGCTAGGACTCAAGAATTTCAGAGATCTTTTTTCCTTTTAAGCTAAATTTAATTGATCTTAAGCATTCGTATTAACAAAGGATTTTTTTCTCTTGCCCCAAATCCAACATCAGGAAAGTTAATATTTTTTCCTCAAAAAAATTATATTTATTTTGTATTGTTTGAGCAACTTGACAGACTTAAGGCATTTTATGGTCCACTCATCCATTAGTAGTACCATTATATATATATATATATATATATATATATATATATATATATATA
>NW_025356001.1:0-5178 GCF_016433145.1 Gracilinanus agilis | reverse complement strand
CCTCCCTCCCTCCCTTCCTTCCTTCCTTCCTTCCTTCCATCCTTCTCTGTAAAAGGCCTTTTAACAATTGTATCAGAGGAGCTGGGCTTCAAACTCAGGATTGGGAACTTAAAGATTCTCATGTGAAAAAATGAGAATAACAATAACCTGCACCTTGTTGTGAGGGCCCAGTGGGATACATGTGTGCAAAATCCTTTGCAAAGTTTGAAGCATTCTATAAATGGTAGCTATTATAATTTATTATTATGATTGAATTTGCTCGTAGTCACCTAACCAATGAACGAATATTTATGAAGCATTTCCTGCCTGTCAGTATATCAGAAGACCAATACAATGAACCAAACAGTGCCTCTTCCTAAGAATCTAACATTCTAATGAAGGGGATAGCAAGGACATAGTAAGCTTCAGAGGCAGGAACTGAACCCAGATCCTAATTCTAAATCTAGTGTATTCTTCATTTAATCAAGTTTGATTAGAATTGATTGGTTATGGGGTAAGTACTGCTCCACACCACCCACATTCACCCACAGAGAAATTTGCAAAATTATTTTCAAGAAAATGGAGGAAAATAAAACCACCCCAGCAAGAGATTAGTTCTGAAGGCCTCTGGGAGAGAAACGATGATCCAAAAAAGGACATTGGAGCCGGGGTCAGAGGCAGCACAAGGGAAGCATTAGAATAGATTACTTTTCAATGTCACATTATTCATGCAATGGATGAGAACAACTCCTTATTCTTTCCCAAGTGACACCAGATAGTCTGTTGTAAAGGCCTGCAATGAAGGCTGTTAAAAACATGTATATTTTTTATATTCCGATAATTGGTTGGAATCCTAACTATGCAAGTCAAGGCTCTGTGGGTCAGATCTGTATTTTCTCTGAAATGGAAGTTATAATGAAGACACGAGGCTCTTGATTTCCACGTCAGGTTTCATTAGTATGATTCGTGACAAGTGGGGATAGATGCCTCAGACTGGCATGAAGCCGATTACAGGTTTCAGGCGAGCTGCCAACAGGAAAGTCACACTTCCTATAAGAGTAATTATCATCATAATAATTCCCACCCGAATTTTCCTTTCTATAGTGACCTGGGGAAAGGGACAGTGGTTTTCGGGGCTGTCCTTTTGGCCAATAAACACTGATGTTCAATAGTATTTGGGTAGTATTTCAGTGACACCCCAGAGGCTGACATCTCTTCTTCAGATGTGGACCCTAGTCCCATAAGCTATGAAATGAGTGTCCCATTTGGAACAAATGTGTGGCCTGCCTTTTGCCTTTTCTTTTCCCCATACTGAATAGAAAATCTTTATGATCCATATTTATGGCACAATGGCATTGTTCTCTTGGAGTGAAGGAGGCAAAGAGTAGAGAGCTTCCAGAGAAGATGAGTGATCCCAAATCAAACCCTATGAAGACGATTTGGAGGATCTGGAGATGTAAGAGTGAGGAGAACACAAATGCTGTCTTTAAGGATTTGGAAACGTGTCAAATAGAAGAGTTATTAGACCCGTTCTGCTTGGCCCCAAAGGACAGAACCAGAAACGATGAGAAGTCATCGATGGAAAGGAAGAGTGGTCAAAAGCTGTTTTGAGTAAGAGATTCTGCTGCTACCTTTCATTTAAATCACTGTCTCTGAGTTTCAGTTGTATAACCTTTCAAACAGGGACAATAATAATACTTCTTAGGATCTACTGAGATATTTGTTGTAAAATCCTTTTTAAACAATTTGATAAAGATATGTAGAATTACACACAAGTTATTCAAAGTGGCTAAAATGTCTATAACCTTTGACCTGGACATTCTACCACTGGGCATTATACTCCAGGGAACTCAATGAAGTTCAAAAGAAAGTCAATATGTATGTGTGTATGTGTTTGGATGTTTGTGTATATGCATGTGTATGCATATATATATATATATACATAGGATGCATATACATATACACACAATATTTATAGCAACACTTTCTTTTGTGGTAGTAAAGAATTGGAAACAAATTTAGTACCCATCATTTGGGGAATGGCTAAATACATTTTAGACCCTGTATATGCTGTCAGGAAGAACAGAGAATCATGACAAGATTCACATGAGTTGATGTAAACTAAAGTAAACTGAAACATATATTATATATAATATATTAATAATATATAAAATATAATTCTACTTACATAATATACATAATGACTATCACAATGTAAAGGGAAACACATACAACCAAAATAAAAAGATATAAATTGAATTCTGCAAAATTACAAAGAACAAGCTTGGCTCCAGAGAAGATATAGAAGATATCTTCCTGGGGGCAGATCTAGAGAGAGGAGGTCCTGGGTTCAAATCTGGCCTCAGTTATTTCCTAGCTATGTGACTCTCGACAAATCACTTAACCCCCATTGCCTAGCCTTTACTGCTCTTCTGCCTGGGAACCAAAACACAGTGCTGATTCTAAGACAGAAGATAAGGATTTAGGAAAAAGAAAAAGAAGATGCCTTCCTGGACTTTTTTGTGAAGGTGGGGGGCAGGGAAGGTATTCCATAGGTATGGAATATTGGCTATAATGTCAGATTTTTTTCCAAAATATTTATTGATTCACCTGAATTAATTTTCTTCTTAAAAAGCAAAAACAAAACATTTTGTTAATATAGTGGGGTTCTCTAAGAGGGGAGAGGTATAGAGAGAAAGCTAGGTCTTGTACAAAAAAGGATATCAGTAAAACTCTGTCTAAGAAGGAATATAGAGATTTGTATGACTAGAAGGGACTATAATGTCCTGTTATTGTCTCATCCATATCACACTGTGTGCCCCTCATGTCACCCTGAGCTGTTTCTTCCTAGAACTAGGAGGAGCTCAGAAGACCATAATTCAGACAAGCTAGTCCAGATAGACACTGGTAGTAGAGTCTTTTGCCACTACTTTGTCCTGATGGTGTCAAGTGTAAGCTCCTTGAGGTCAGGGCTTGTTTCAGGGTTGCCTTGGTACCCTTAATTCTTAGAATAGATTAGGCACTTGATAAGTGATGCTGGGATATGAGAAGGTAGGGACTAGGATCAGGTCTTCCACCCTCCACCTAGCTCCTGCTCTCATACTAGTTCTCAGTGAAGGATAAATTTCACTACTTTAGTCACTGTCTTCCTTTATACCTTCACTGAATTGTCTTGCACTTTGAAAACATTTGCCTGTAGCCCTCTTCAATATGCAATCATTCCACATTTCCTCCATCAATGCTCTGGTTTTCTCTCCCTCCAATATAATGGCTAAATCTCACTCCTTTCAAACACATTCTCTAATTGCATTATGATTCTCTCTGTCTGCCTACTCACTCAATCACTTGAACCCAGAACACTGACCCTCCATCTAAATTCCTTCCTCTCCCCTCCCTTGGCAGTAGACAATTGCTCCTTTGACCACACATCAACCCTAAGACTATTCTTTTCTTTTAATTAATTATTTTTCATTTAACAAGCATCTACATTCTCTCTCAAATGGAAAAAAAAATTAAACCCTTGTAATAAATAGGCATCATCCTTCTCTTAAAATGTTTAGTCTATCACCCCTCTCTCTCAGGTGAAGGGTAGCATACTTCATCATTAGTCCTCTGGAAAAATGAGTTGAGGCTGTTCTTATCAGGTCCTTGGAAATTCAGAATGCTCTTTCCTTAGAGCTGTCATCTCCTTTCCTTCAATCTGTCAACTAGCATTCATCAAGCTCCTACTAAGTGCCAGCCACTATGCTAAGGGCTAGTCCCAAACAATCCACCAATAAGAATTTTGTTGTTCTTGTTGTTGTTCCTACAACCTATGGACCTCTCTGCTAATACCTGGACAAAGGCAAAATAATTCCTGTCCTGTTGAGGAGCTCACAATGCAGTGAGGGGAGACCTGTGCTTCTATGGAAATATACAATTTAGATATATACAATATGTAATATAGATTCAAGGTGTTTTGATGTGTGTGGGGTGAGGCAGTAAGCTTCATGTGGATGGTGACCCTTCAACTGAATCATGAAAGAATTGAGGGATTCTAAGAGGCACAGGGAGGGAGGATGGTCACACATTCTAGGCATGGAGATCAACCTCTACAAAGGCAGAGATTGGTGATGGATAGAGCCTTTTATATGAACAGTAGGGACAATCTGGAAAGTCCAAACTATGTGTTGATGCTACTATAAAGATAGGCTTATAGCATCCTCACTTCCTGACACTTGCAAATCATGTTGTATAATCTTATTTTATATCTGATGAAAGCGAGGCTCCTTCAAATTCATGTAGCTAATTAGTGGCAAATCGGGGATTTGAACACACAGTCTCTTGTCTTCCTCATCTAGGACACTGTAAGCTTAAAAATTAATATACAATATATCCAAGTATTATATTTAATAAGATTTTATTAATAACAACTTGAAGCAAAAGAAAATAAAAAGCTAGAGTAAATAGGGAGCTAAACCAGCTGCGGTCATGAGAGAAGAGGGTGAGGGCGGGTTACAGCAAACTTTTATGTACAATATATAATGATGCTACATGAACAAAGGGAAAAGGATTCTGGGAGATGAAGTTCAAGGGTTCAAGATTTTCTAATTACACATTCCACAGCATTTGCCCATAGAGAAGATCTTCATATGTAAGGCACCCTTGTTATATATTTTCAAAACTCACAAGTTCTGAAAAAGTATTTTGGGGCTCATGAAATTTGCATGAAGTTTCATTTCTAATGTTCTTATCACCAGTTTAAGAGAATCCTTTCATCTATTGGCAACAAATAAACTCGAAGTTTCTCCAGACACAGAGATGTACTGAAAGCCTAAGCAAAAGAAACTAGAAAGAAGTGGAGGAAATTTGGCTCAATTTATTTTGTGTGACACCCAGTAATAATAATAATAACTAACATTTATATAGTGCCCCTATGTGCCAGACACTATGCTATGTGCTTTACAAATATTATCTGATCCTTATGATAAACCCAGGAGGTAAATGCTGTTGTTATCCCCATTTTACAAATGAGGAAACTGAGGCAAACAGAGTTTAAATGACTTACCCAGAGTAATCTGAGTTAGGATTTGAACTCATGTCTTTCTGACTTTAGGCCCAATGTGCCTGCCTACCACCTGATACTCTTTATTTCCCATTACCCAATTCTTTGTAGTTTCCTTTTACCAAGAGCTGTTTGTTTGTTTGTTCCTCCTCCTC
>NW_025356000.1:0-2978 GCF_016433145.1 Gracilinanus agilis | reverse complement strand
TCTCTCCCCTCTCTCCCCCCTCCCTCTCCCCTCTCTCTCCTCTCTCCCTCTCTCTCTGCCCTCTTCTCCCCAGGCCCCTCCCTCCCTTCCTGCCTGGGTTCGCACCTAGCTCTGTCTGATTTCCTGCTTGCTCTCCGTCTCCCCCCAGCCGGGCGAGACAGTCCTCACTAACCAGTGCAGGTCGGTGTGCTCCTGCCAGCCCGGAAAGGGCGTGACGTGTGTCCCCCACCGCTGCCTCCCCGAGCAGTCCTGCAGCGTCAGCAGTGGGGTCCTCAGCTGCCTCGGGCCAGGTGACCTGGATGATGTCTTAGGGAGCTCCTGGGGGTTCTGAGCGCTTCGCCGGGGTGGGGCCTGGGGAAGGGGGGCTGCTGTCTCCCCAGTGAGAATGTCAGCTCTCGGGGAGCGTTTCCTTCTTTAGAGTTGTGTCCCCAGCGCCTAGCCCGTGTCTGACACACAGTAGGTGCTTAATAAATGTTTGATCATTGATTGAATGATGGATTAACATTAATTGCTTGGATGCCTGGGGTCCTCGAAAGTAGGGAGGCGATGGGTGCAGGACGCCTCGTCCCCGGGGAAATGGGGGCGAAGGGGCTGGACCCTTGGGTCCCTAACTCTTCCCCTCTCTTCCCCTCCAACAGCTTTCCCTCTGGTGCCCCCAGCCCCGCTGACCCCACCACTGGTCCCAGGCATTGGCCCTGCCTGTCCCCCATATTCCCGCTATGTCCCCTGTGGCCCAGCCTGCCCAGCTACATGTGCTAACCCAGCTGCCCCGGCTCACTGTAGCCAGCCCTGCGCCCCGTCCTGCCAGTGCGTGCCGGGCCGCCTGCTGCTGGCCGGACGCTGTGTGCCCAGCGAGCGGTGCGGCTGCCTCCTGAGGCCGGGCAAGGCCTTCTGGACGGAGGGCTGTGCCCAGCGCTGCCGCTGCCCGGCCGGCGAGGGCCCGGGGAATGCGGGCATCCAGTGCTGGCCTAGCCGGTGCCAGGGCCGCTGTGAAGAGGCCTCTGGGGGGGCGCATCGCTGCCGGCTGACCGGTCTGGGCTCTGGGCCCCGGCACGTCACCTGTACGGCATCCGGCGACTTCCGCTTCCAGACCTTCGGAGGGGCCCGATACAATTTCCCTGGCTCTTGTGTGTACCGGCTGGCAGGCCCCTGCGGCGCGGGTGGGAGGAGTGGCCCTGGCCCCTTCTACCTGGACATGGCCACTCGCATCCGGCCTCTGGGCGGCTCCAAGTCACTGACGCTGCGGGCCTGCGGCCTCAGACTGGACATGAGCCCGGCGGACCCCAACCTTCTCCGGGTGAGGCCTGGCCCCTCAGCCGTCCCTGCCCCTCGGTGGCTCCCCGAGGCCTCGCCGACCCCTCACTCAGGCCCCCAGGCCCCCGATTATCTCCAAGTTTCTCCTGCTTCCCCCAGAAGAGATGACTTGGGGAACCCTCGAGGATCGGCATTGACAAGCCCCTTTCCGCCCGCTTCCAGCCTCATTTTCCAGGCTGGTCCTCTAGTCTCCTCCACACGCTCTCAGGACCTCGTGCTCCCCGCCTGGGGTTCCCACCTCCACGGCCCGAGCTGTATGCTCTGCTCCGAAGGCCCCCCTCCAAAACCAGGCCTCCCCGAGGCCCCCCACCCAGTCGCTAAATTCCTTCACATTTACTTATCTGTCTGCATGTGCTCTCTCAATAGAAGACAAACTCCATCCAAGCTCGGAGTTTTTGATTCTTGCCTTGGCATAGGATGGGGGCTTAATAAGTGTTTGTCGAATGACTGGAGGGGATTGACCTGTTGGGTCCCAGAGGGCAGGACCGAGGGGGCCTCTGGGGGTGACTTCAAAACAGAAAACGGGGACTTGTGGTAAAGGAAAAACTTCCTACCAGGGAGAGGCTCTGAAAGGGAAAAGGCTGCCTTGGGGGCTGGGAAGTCTGGGCCTAGGACTGGGTTAAAGGGACTCCTGGGTTTCTGGAGCCGAGTTCATTGGCCGCCAGGCTCCCAGGACTGGGGCTGGGGTGACTGGACACGTGTGTCCTCCTGCCTCGGTCCATAACCAGAGTCCTGGGCCCTCCTTCCCCACAGGTGGATGGCGTCCTGGAGTCCCTGCCCTTCTTCCATGGACGCTGTCTCCGGGCCTATAGCAGCGGGGGTCAGCTGTGCCTGGACACAGCCTCGGGCCTCTCGCTGACCTATGACTGGGACAGTCTGGTCCGGCTCTCAGTCCCGCGGGCCCTTGCCGGGAGCCTGTGTGGACTCTGTGGGGACATGGCTAAAGGAATACCAACATCTCAGCTCCCGGGTCTGGCCCATTCCTGGAAGGTGGCCGAGGTCCCCGGCTGTGGCTCGTCCTGCGGGCCCTACTGTCCACCCCCCTGCCTAGCTGCCCAGCGAGGCCGCTACCGAGGGCTGAACCACTGTGGACTTCTGGGTGCCTCAGCCGGGCCCATGGCCCCCTGCCACGGGACCCTGAATCCCACCCCTTTCATGGAGGACTGCCTGGAGGAAGTGTGTCGGCACCGGGGCTATCGTCGGGCTCTGTGCCGAGCCCTAACGGCCTATGCGACGGCCTGTCAGGCCTGGGGAGTCCAGCTCAGGCCCTGGAGGACGCCCAGTTTATGCCGTGAGTGACAGGGCCAGGTGCCAGGGTCCTCGGGGTGCTGGGTGCCAGGGAGCCGAGCACCAGAGTCCTTCGGGGGTTGAGGACAGACCCCTGGATCCCTCAGGCTTGGGGGGTGGGGAGGGAAGAGTCTCTGGAATGTGCTGACCAGGACTGGATTAATTAGAATATTTATCTGTCTTTCCTTGCTACTGCTCCATCTCCATGCTTCTGTCCATCCTCTCTGTCCTCCTCGCCTGGCTGACTCCATCACTTGTGTTCTTCCACGCTTTCCTGGGTCTCCGGCCTGCCTCCATCCTATCTCTCCTCCCCCCCACTGCTTTCCTCTTCTCCCTCTCTGGGTGTCTCCCCCCATCTCCGTCCCCCCCTCTGCCTT
>NW_025355999.1:0-7121 GCF_016433145.1 Gracilinanus agilis | reverse complement strand
CTCTCTCTCTCTCTCTCTCTCTCTCTCTCTCTCTTTTTCTCTCTCTTTTTCTCTCTCTTTTTCTCTCTTTCCCCTCAAGACTTCACCCCAGCACCACTTTCCACAGGAGGTCTTTCCTGATCTGGTCTACCCTCCCATTTCTCTCATCCTCCCCTCTTATATTTTGCATTTACTCTCCTCTTGTTTGTTCCTAATTTTTCAGTTGTTACCTTCCCCACTGAGATGTTCATTCCTTGAGGAGGGAACACAGTCAGCTGGGTGGCATATCAGATAGAGCAGAGGACTTGGAGTTAGGAAGATTGAAGTTCAAATCCTCCCTCAGACTCTCCTTAGCTGAGGGACCTTAGGCAAGTTGCTTAACCGCTGCCTCAGTTTCCTCATCCATAAAATGGAGATAATAGCACCTATCTCAGAAGACTGGTGTGAGGATCAAATAATGTTATTATTATTTTTATTACAGGGACTTGAAGGCAGGAACTTTTTTTTTAGGAGGAGGAATAATTATATCCCCAATTATTAGGATATTTAATTTTTTTTTCATTTTTTTTAAAACTCTTAACTTCTGTGTATTGGCTCATAGGTGGAAGAGTGGTAAGGGTGGGCAATGGGGGTCAAGTGACTTGCCCAGGGTCACACAGCTGGGAAGTGTCTGAGGCCAGACTCGAACCTAGGACCTCCTGTCTCTAGGCCTGACTCTCAATACACTGAGCCACCCAGCTGCCCCTAGGATATTTTATTAGGATTATCAGGATAATCACTGGTACATGGTGAAAACTTAACACATGCTTATTTACTGACTGCCTGAATGTGTGTTTGTGGAAATAAAATTCAGTATTTGCATTTATTATTGGGGTGACACATTTTTCTCTTCAGCAATCTCTTTCTAACTTAGTGTAGATATCTTTATGAGTTGCTGTGAGCAAAAAGAGGAAAACCCTGTAGGTAAAGGGATGCTTAGCCCTGAGCTTAGCTAGTCTGTCACTGGGCATGCATGCTCAGACACAACACTCTTACTTACACACTCATAAACACCCACACATACTTTCACACATATTCACAGGCTCACAAATATACTGATACACACATATACACACACACACGCATACACTCTCACACCCACACCTATCTCACACATAAACTTACACACGGGCTCCTGGGCTGGAGTCTGACTGCTTCTCGGTGTGTAATTAAGAATTACTTTACCTCTTTGAGTTTCATTTTCTTCATTTGTAATTTGGAGATCAAAGGGCTTACACTATCTTCTTTAGATATGCATTTTGTAAACTGTGAAGACATGATATAAAACCCTTTCTGCACCAATGCATTTAAATATATTTCATCTACCTCTATATTTTATGTATGTGTATATATATACATATACATGCACACATATATATGTATATATATATTCATATCCCTCTACTTATTTATTGGGAATTATCCTTGAGGGACTTAAATTTTTTTGAATTTTTATAAAACTATTTTATTGTACCAATTACATGTATTGACAAATTCTGCATAAGTTTTCCAAAGTTATATGATCCATATTGTCTCTCTCCCTTCCTTCCTTTCCTTCCCCTCCCAGAGCTGGCAAGCAATTTGATCTGTGTTACACTTGGACTTGGAGTTAGGAAGGTTGGAGTTCAAACTCTCCTTTAGCTGAATGACTGGGCAAATTACTTGTATTATTGTGCAAAACATATTTCCATATTGTTTATTTTTGTGAGTGAATACTCATATAAAGCCACCCCTCCAATAAAAAACCCCAATAAACTAAAGTGTAACACAGTATACTCTGATCTGTATTCTGACTCTGGAGGTGGATAGCATTCTTTGTCATAAGCCCTTCAGAATTATCCTAGATCATTGTGTTGCTGATAGCTAACTATCACAATTTATCATTCCAGAATATTGCTGTTACTATGTACCATGTTCTCCTGGTTCTGCGTATTTTATGTTGCATCAATTCATGTAGGTCTTTCCAGTTCTTTCTGAAATCTTCATCATTTCTTATAGCACAATAGCATTCCACCACCAACATGTAACACATAACTTGTTCAGCCATTCCCCAATTGAGGGACATCCTTTCAATTTCTAATTCTTTGCCACCACAAAAAGAGCAGCTAGAAATATCTGTGTACAAATAAGTCCTGTCCCTTTTTTTTTTGACTCTTTGGGATACAGACCTAGTCGTGCAGACCCCTCTTTTTTTAAATTTGCATGTGCACATATACACAGAGAGATCACAAATAAGACTATTACGTGTGTATATGTATAGGGTCTCAATGTGACACGCAGTCAAAAATCCTATGGCTTTTGTTATATGCAGTATACAGGCATGTCAAAGCTCAATGAATATTTGGTAATTAATGGGTTCCCACTAATGCCAAGGAGTAGATTATGAATGTTAAGACTTAGATACAATAGAATTATTTCAATAACAACCAAAACCCTAATGAGGATTTTAGGGCTAAAATCTGCATGATGTTCCCCGTTCATTTCATTTCAATTCAGGAATCATATAAGTGCCTACTATTAAAGACAAAAGCAGAGCAGCTCCTGCCCCCAAGGATATTATACTCTCCATGGAATATTCACTCTAGAGATTCAATTTACTGCAACATAATTTTGCAGATGTGGGCTTGATATTACATTAAGTTCAGGAAGAACAAGACCTAAACTAAAGTGGTAGCCATAGGAATAGAGAGAAGGAGGTAGATGAGACCTATAATGTGGAAGAAGAATTGATAAGACTTGGCAACAGATTAGATATTATATTTATATTTTAGGTTCTATGTAGGTTAAGTGAGATCATATTTGTAAAACATTTTTTCACAATGCTTTACACATATTATATGCTTAATAAATGCTTTTTAAAAATATGGAGATGAGTGATGGGGAAGAACCAATGATTATTCTGACTTTATAAACTTTGATAGTGAAAAAGGATGGTGGTTCCCTCAAAAGATATGGGAAAGGGGGAAGCCATGTGACTTAGTGAATGAACAGCCAGGCCTAGAGATGGGAGGTCCTGGATTCAAATGTGACCTCGGACATTTCCTAAAACTGTGTGAATTTTGGACAAGTCATTTAAACTCTATTGCCTTGCCTTTATCACTTTTCCGCCTTGGAACCAATACACAATATCGATTCTAAGACAGAAGGTGAGGAAAACTCAGCAGAGGGGGCAGATTTAAGTGGGAGATGATAATGAGTCCTACTTTAAACAGGTTGAGTTTGAAGCATCATTGGGACAACCTAGTGGAGATGTTTAACAGGAAGTAATAATGGGTGAATGGAACTCAGGTGAGAGAACAGGACTGAACATAAAGTCATATAAATTTGCGTAAGGAATATAATAGGTTCCCCACTTACTAAAAGAAGAAGCCCTGGAGAATCTAAAAAAAGCCCTTGAGTCACACTGTCAGAATAAGACCAGCAATAATGGCCCAAAGCCTACTTGTTGGAGGGGAGTTCAGCTATAAACAAGCTGTTATTGCCCAGGAGTCTTTCCTAACTCCACCTAGCATGAATCAGCATTAGGCACCATATTCACACTCCTAGCTCCCTTAGTCTAATGCCTGGTCCTAGTATACCCAAGTAAAAATCCTATAAAAACTTACCAGATTTTATTGGTTTGGGATGATGTCCCATTTCCCCTAGTGTTTCATTGGGGTACACCCAATTCCACTTGAGCTATCATCTATCATGGCTACTTTTTTTTAACTCTTACCTTCTGTCTTAGAATCAATACTAAGCATCAGTTCCAAGGCAGAAGAGCATTAATGGCTAGGCGATGAGAGTTAAGTGACTTGCCCAGGGTCACACTGGAAGTGTCTGGGGCCAGATTTGAAACCAGGACCTTTCATTTTTTAGGTGTGGCTCTCTGTCCACTTAGTTGCTGTCCCATCCTCCTTGATTACCTTTTGTATTTTCAATACATTCCCTCAGGAAGGCTGGCAGAAGTTGGGAGATAGCAAAGAGACCACTTTAAACCTGATGTCAGGAAAAACGTTCTAACAATTAGAGCTGTTGAAAGGTGAAATAGGCTGTCTTGAGAAGAGGTGGTGAACCCTTCTCTTTGGAGCTATTTGAGCAAAAGCTAGACAAGCAGTTGTTGGGTATGTCAGTGGGGAATCCTTCGTGTATGGATCAGAAAAGCTGAACTCTGAGATTCCTTCTGCCTCTCACATTCTGCGATTCTATACTACCCTATCGCTCTTGGAGATAGATGATGAGCCTGCAAAGGAACCTAAGATGGGGTAGTCAGAAAAGGAGGAGTAGAACTAGGAGAGAATAATTTCAGGGAAACTGAGGGAATAGCTGGGCAGCATAGTGACCAATAGTGTCAAAACTGTAGAGGGATCATGAAGGATGGAGTGTAAGAAAAGACTTTTGCATTTAAGAGATCGTTAGCATCCCAGAAGAGAGCCCTCTCCCTGTCTTTAGGCAGCTTAGCTCAGTGCCTGCAACATGTTGTTATTCAGCTGTTTCACTTGTGTCTGGCTCGGTGACTATTTTTTGATGGTATGTATGTACATATACACACATGCACACATGTGTGTATGTATATACATGTGTGTGTATTATTCCCTTTAGATTTTTGTGATTTCAAGAGCAGCAAATATTTTATTTCATTTTTGTATTCTTTAATAGACATCTTTTCTACTTGTATCACCTGTCACTAAGTTGGGTATACAACCAGTACTCAATAAATCCTTTTGCGATCCTGGACAAGTTCTTTAACCACTTGACCTCCATTTTCTCACCTGTAAATTAAAGGCAGGCAGACTAAGAGAGAGAAATGATCTGAAATGGTATGATTTGTCAATTCACTCACCCAACAAGCATTTATTAAGCACCTATTGTGTGTCAGATATTGTGCTAGAAGTTGGAGATGTACATAATTTTAAAAAAAATTCTTACCTTTTGTCTTAGAATCAATTAGTACTGATTTGTTCTAGGTCCTCCTGACTCTAGGTCTAGTGTTCTATCCACATAGCTGCCCCAGGCATATACACATAAATAATGAAACATCCCTCCTGGGAAGGAGGTTACATTCTAAAGGAGGAATTGATGGAAATTGCAGACTAAGGCAAGGAAGGAGGGTGGGATTTGGAGTTAGGGGACCTGGCTTTGAATCCTGACTCTTCCACTTACTATGCATGTGACCTTGAGTTATCTATCAGTCAGTCTTCTCCATCTCTGTAGGCTTCAGTTTCCTCCTGTGTAAAGTAAGTGGGTTGAAGTAGATGACACCTAGAGTTCTTTAGACTGGCTCTAAATTCAGGATCATGATCTCAGCACAGAAAGCATTTAATAAATGTTTGGCAAATTATTTTTTTGATCCATGTCCATGGTAGTAGATGAGGCTTGACAATGAAGTAAAACATGTAATCTTTTCATGTAAAACAGTTATTTAATATATGGAATCAGTTTCATTTTCTCACCACTTTCCAAAACCCTCTGTATAGTAAGTGAAATGAAGAATTCCCTGAATTTAAGACGTCTTCAAGAAAAGATTAAAGAAGCCCCTATTGCAAAAGTTGTTAATATTTCTAAGGATTCATAACCAGATCCTATGGCTTGGGGTCTCATATATTTCTTTTTTTTTTAAACCTTACTTTTTGGCTTAGAATTGATATGATCAATTCCAAGACATGAATTCCAAGTGGTAAGGGTTAGGTAGTTGGGATTAAGTGACTTGCTCAGGGGCACATAGCTAGGAAGTGTCCGAGATAAAATTTGAACCCAGGACCTCACATCTCCAGGCCTGGTTCTCTATCTACTGAGTCACCCAGCTGCCCCTAGGTCTCATATACTTCTGAATCCACTTTCTTCCCTATGAAATTATAAGTTCCTTCAAGTCTTACATTGCCCATCCAATAACTAGCTCAGTGATGTGTGTGCAGAAAATGGACTGGTGTGGAGTAGGCAACATAATAGAAAGCAGAAAACACCAATTTTAGTCTGAAGGTCTGGAGTTCAGTCCTAGCTTGGACTTTTTTTTCTTTAAAATTATTTTTAAGCATTACGAATCAAATAATCAATAACAAACAAATACGACATATGAAAAAAAGAACAAAAAGAGTGTTTTGCATATGAAACAGTGAACTTATGAAACATTTATACTTTATATCTATATCTACATTAAATTTAATGCTGTAGTTAACAAAATTTCTCTTTTCTTATCCCCTTTTGAATTTTTTTGGGTTTCTTCTATTCATTAAAAAATTCACAACTCTCTCTCTCTCTCTCTCCTCTCTCTCTCTCTTCTCTCTCTCTCTCCTGCACTCACTCTGACACTCTTACTCACTTTCTTTCTCACTCTGTGTCTCTCTGTCTCTCTCCCCCTCTCCCTCCTACCCACTTATTCTGCCATTCTCTCACTTACTCTGTCTCTCATTCTGTTTCTCTGTCTCTCTGTGTTTCTCTCTCTGTCTCTCTCCCCCCCATCCCTCTCTCCCCTCCACTCACTCTGATACTCACTCTTTCACTCTCTCTCTGTCTCTCATTCTGTTTCTCTCATTGTCTCTCACTCTGTCTCTTTCCATCTGTCTGTCTCTTTCTCTTCTATACTCACTCTGACACACTCACTCACTCTCTCATTCTTTCATTCACTCTGTCTCTGTCTTTCCCTCCCTCTCTCCCACCCACTCACTCTATCTCTCTGTCTCTTTTTGTCTCTCTCTGTCTCTCTTCTCTCCCCCATCCCTCTCTCCCATCCCTCTCTCCCCTCCACTCACTCAGACACTCTCACTCATTCACTCTTTCACTCTCTCTGTCTCTCACTCTCTGGCTCTCTATCTCTATCTATCTCACTCCGTCTGCCTCTCTCGCTCACTTTGTCTCTCACTCTCCGGCTCTCTATCTCTATCTCTGCCTATCTCACTCTCTCTGCCTGCTTCTCTCGCTCACTCTGTCTCTCACTCTCAGTCTCTGTCTCTCACTGTCTCTCATTCTCTCTCTATCTCTCTCACTTGTCTCTCACTCTCTGGCTCTCTCATTCTCTGTCTGCCTCACTCTGTCACTGTCTGTCACTCATTCTCTGTCTCACTTTCTCTCTGTCTGCCTCTTTCTCTCCCCACATATACACACATATTCTCTTCTTCTTCTTCTTC
>NW_025355998.1:0-3217 GCF_016433145.1 Gracilinanus agilis | reverse complement strand
TCTCTCCCTCTGTCTCTGTTTTTGTCCCTCTGACTGTCTCTGTCACTCTCTCTCCCTCGACCCCCTTCTCTTGCCTTTCCCCCCACTATTCTATATTATAGTGATCAAGGCCCTGAACTTGGACCATAAACCCTTGTGTTCAGATTCCATCCCTGACTCTTAGCTGTGTGACTCGGGGTAGGTCACCTAATCTCTCTGAGTCTCAGTTTCCCCATTTGTAAAATGAGGAGAACAGCAGCAGCCACCTCCCAGGGTCCGGTGAGGATTCAGTGAGTCACAGGGTTAAGGGCTCTGCGAACAGTAACTGCTCTGGGCCTGGGAGTGGGCGGCTTCCTCTCTCTCCCTCAGCAGAGCCAGGTCAGGGCACAGGAGCCACCCTTGTCACCGTGTTCCCTCAGGCTTCCCCCAGGGAGGGTGGCAGCCCAGCAGCCACCAGAGGGAAGCCAGAGCCTGGCGGGGGCTTCCCCTCAGGGTGCACCTGTCCACGGTCCCTCCCTCTCTCCTTCCTCCTGTCCAGCCGAGGGCTTCCTCTTCATGCCCTGGGAACTTAGGGAGAGCACCCACTGTCTGCCCAGCCTCGCATGGGAGACACAGCCCAGGACACATCATGGCTTATGGAAAGGGCATGACCTCTCTAGCCTCGGTTTCCCCATCAATAAAATGCTAGAGTATTTAAGCCTCAGTTTCCCCAGCCTTAAAGTGAGAAGGTTGGAGTAAATACCCCCTGCGTCCCTCAATAATTTGGTTTCTCCAGCACCCTTGGGCGTTTTCCCATCTTTTTCCCTCCCAATGCCTTTGGGAAGCCCCCCGTCTAAGGCTTGGACAAGGTCCGTGTGGCTGAACTTCTAGATATGTAGAGGCTCCAAGAGGGGAGAATCATGGCTGGTGGGGGTTCAGAATAACTGGAGAAGACATCTGAGGGGACAAGAGCGAATATATTTTATAACCCCTCACCTTCCGTCTTGGAGTCAATACTGTGTATTGGCTCCAAGGCAGAAGAGTGGTAAGTGGTGGGCAATGGGGGTCAAGTGACTTGCCCAGGGTCACACAGCTGGGAAGTGTCTGAGGCCAGATTTGAACCCAGGACCTCCCGTCTCTAGACTTGGCTCTCCATCCTCTGAGCCGCCCAGATGCACCTCCTGTACTTAACGTGGAGGGAGACTGTCTATACTTACAGATTTCTTTCCCTGTAGAAGAGCCGAAACTCTCTCATTTTGGTCTTTGTACCCCCCAGCACCGAACACAGTGCCTGGCACGTTAAATACCATTGTTTGTGGAGAGACCAGGCAGAATCTGGTCATGGACTGTGCTAGAGGGGACCTCAGACGGCATCTGGTTCAGACTCTTCATTCTACAAACGAGGAAACTGAGGCCCATCATGAATGGAGTTGGTGAAACTGGGATTTAGAGACCTTTCGGTTTCAAACTGGAAAGGACTTCTTACATATGGGGAAACTGAGGCTCAGAGCAGGGAAGTGGCTTGTTCAGTCATCACACAGAAGGAGAGCACCCCTCCGCTCACAGGGAGCTGGTGGGGCTTCAGAACTTAAGACGGACAAGGATAATAGTGCCTTAAGAGGACTGCTGGATATGGTTGCAATGGATCATTTCCTGTCTCTGGGCCTCAGTTTCCCCAGTCACAAAACAAGGTGCCTAGGAATAATCCAGCATGTTCGGGCTTTCAGAGCATTTCCTCACATTCTTCTTTTGCAATAACTCTGCCCATTTCACAGAGGACACAACTGAGGCTCCGAGAGAGGAGGGGCCTTGCCGAGAGCTTCTGAGTAGCCAGGAGTGTCTGAGGAGGGATGTGAGCCCGGGTCGCCCCCCTCCCGGGCCCAGCACTGGGCAGACGTGGCTCCTGAGGCAGTTTCTTCGCCCTCGCTCGCTTCTGACAGCTCCCGAATGCGAGGCACGTGCCTGGGCTGGAGGGGCTGCCCGGCAAAGCCATCTCAGGTGAATGGAACGCTCCCTCCCCGCCAGCCCCCCGACGGGCAGGGCTGTGGTTCTGATTAGCGGCAGGCCGGCTGGCACGGGGTGGGGGCAACCCCTTCCATCCACCTGAGTGGCCTGCATGAGGCCCAGATGGTAATTGTGCGGCTAAGTGCTTGCAGACTTCCTGCCAAACAGCCACACTCCTTCTCTCCATGGCTTGTTAGCAGGCCCCCCCCCCGGCCTGGGGACCCCCGGGCGGCCTTGGATTTGACCTGTGACCTTTCACCCCTGGCGCCCCCTTCTCCACCGGTGACTCTGATCTGGGAGGGTCGGGGTCCCCCCCACAGGAGTGTGGAGCCCCGAAGCCCCAGAGGCCAAAGAGGCCCCCAAATGGGAGGAATCTCTGGGCACGGATGGCCCAGGGGGGCTGCGAGCTGTTCAGAGGAGCATCGGTCAGGTGGCAGCTCAGGGTTGCTGCAGAGCAGGCTGGCAGGGGTCGGGGGCCCATTTCCTCTCCTGCCCCCGCGTTCCCCTGGGCTCCTTTGGATCCTGACTCCCGGCCGGGCGCCGAGCTGGAGACACCCTGCTCTGAGGAGGCCAGGGACAGGCTGAGCTGGGCTGGGCAGCCCCAGTGACCCGGGACATCTGCAGGGAAAGCATCCTCCCTCCCCTCGGCCACAGCCTCGCAGGGCCTCCAAAAGGGCGGCGGAAATGCCCCTGACCCAGAGGTGCCACTGCTGGGCTGAGAAGGTCAGTGACAGCAAGGAAGACCCCGAGCTGCCAGCACTCCTGATACCCACCCGCTGGGGAAGGGCTAAACAAGCTTCCTGTGGTACGGGCCTCGGACACGTCCTAGCTGTGAGACCTTGGGTAAGTCACTTAACCTCTGTTTGCCTCATTTTCCCCATCTGTAAGATGGAGATAGTCATAGCACCTACATTACAAGGTTGCTGTGAGGATCAAATGAGAAAATCATTGAGGAAGGGAGGCAGAGACAGAGAGGGAGGGAGGGAAGGAAGGAGAGAGAGAAGGAGAGAGGGAGAAGGGGAGAGACACAGAGGGAGGGAGGAAAGAGCAGGGACAGAGAGAGAGAAAGAGAAAGAGAGCGAGAAGGAGGGAGAGAAGAGGAGAGAAAGGGAAGGGGGAAGAGAGAAGGGGTAGAAGAGAGGGAGAGAGAGAGGGATAGAGAGAAGGAGGGGGAGAAAGAGAGAAAGGAGGGAGGGAGAGAAGGAGAGGGAGAGAGAGAGAAGAAAAAAAGAGAATGAGAGAAAGAGAGGGAGGG
>NW_025355997.1:0-3130 GCF_016433145.1 Gracilinanus agilis | reverse complement strand
TTTATTGCCCAACACACTTTATAACACATGAATTAATTAAATACATGTTGATTTTTAATTTAATGCTTTTTTAAAATAATTGGTTGCATCAGGTGAATTTGGTGGTGCTGTTCATAAGGTCATAATTTGAGCAATCCTACCACCTGGTGGTAGTTTTGTGAATTATAGGCATGGTGAGTAGGTAGGATAAAAAAATTCATGTCACAAGCCTAATTAGGAGACAACAAACTTCACAAGTAACATTATAATAAGAAATAAGCAACATAGAATGAAGCTATGTTAGATATAAAAATGAGTGGAAGATTTCAAATTCTTTTAAATAATTCTATAAATTCCTTTCCAAACATTTGTTATCTTTAAAAATCTTATAAAAAATCAATCCAAACTTTAGATTTTCTTTTTCTTTTTTTAACTCTTACATTTTGTCTTAGAATCTTAGGTAGGAGTCCCTGAATTCAAATTTGACCTCAGCCACTTCCTAGCTATGTGACCCTGACAAGGCACTTAACCAAAGAGCCTAGCTCTTACCATTCTTTCATCTTGGAACTGATAGTATCTATTCTAAGATGGTAAGTAAGAGCTTAAAAATCAAAAATGAAAGAAAGAAAAGTTATTTAATAAGTAAAAAAGTAAGTCACTGAAAATCTGCAAGTAGAATAGTGACATATTCAGAACCATACTTTAGGAGCATCAACTTGGCAGTTGTGTGGAAGAAGAACTAGAGGGGGAAGAATCCAGAAACTGGAAGAAGTTGTAATCATGGCGGTAAAGAACAAATTAAATTGTTGCAGTTGATGAGGGAAGATGAAAGAGCCAGCATGGAGTAAAAGCAGGAAAAGAGAATTTTATCTTTTGGCAGCTTTCTACCCACAATCATAGTGATTTAGATAACAGGAGGAAATGGCTGGCTAGATATAGGATAGTTGATTGTCACAGTTTTCCCAGTAAAAAAAGAGTTGTGCACAGGAGTATGTTTATTTGATTTTTCCCCAAGGTGATAGCCAGAAATATACCAGAGATCAATATCTAAGTCCTCCCAGATTTTTGAGGGCTAAAGCAAAACTGATTGGTTCAGCTTTCCTCATCACTAAGAATATATGCTGTCCAAGACTCCAAAGCAGATTTTGAATTATTACTACTTGTATTAGGAGAAGTGTTGCCAAGTTCTTGGCGTTGGATTATACCAGGTGGCCAGATGGCCTGTGAGGAGGGATAATTAAGGCTAATTATACAATAATGATGACTTATTTGACCATTGTCTCACAATTCAGTAGCCAATGAAGCTAGAGTCTAATCCCAAGTCTAAGTGCCTACTCACTTTTCTAAATCACACTGGTCTGAATTAAGTCAAAAGATAAGATAGAGGAAAAACTTTATATGTCTTGACAATTGTATGAGGACAGAGAAAATAAATAATGCACATTTAATGTATTGACCTGCATTTCTTTTGCTTCTACTTAGATAATCAGTCTCCTGTGAGACTGTCAAATGGGAAAGGTAGATGTTCCGGTCGGGTAGAAGTTTACTACCAAGGGACTTGGGGAACTGTATGTGATGACCACTGGGAGCTAAAGGAAGCAGATGTGGTGTGTAGGCAACTTGGCTGTGGACAAGCTGTTTCTGCCCCTCGGAGGGCCCACTTTGGCCCAGGCACAGGGAAAATTCTCCTGGACAATGTTCAGTGCAGTGGAGAGGAAAGTCATCTGGCTCAGTGCTCCCATGATGACTGGTTCGCTCACAACTGTGGACATGAAGAAGATGCCAGTGTCATCTGCTCAGGTAAGTGTCTCTTTTCTCAAGAAAAGTCATGCTTCTTCACAGTTGCTTAGACTCATCATATAACTTTAGTAATCATTAAAAATTTAACACAAATAAATTGAAAAGAGACAAATTAAATCAACTAATTAGTTATAAGAGAATCTGATTAGGGGCAGCTGGGTAGCTGAGTGGATTGAGAGTCAGGCCTAGAGACAGGAGGTCCTAGGTTCAAATCCGGCCTCAGACGCTTCCCAGCTGTGTGACCCTGGGCGAGTCATTTGACCCCCATTGCCCACCCTTACCACTCTTCCACCTAGGAGCCAATACACAGAAGTTAAGGGTTAAAAAAAAAAGAGAGAACCTGATCAAAAAACATCTGGGAAGAAAAGAATAATCCCTCCATAATCCCTCCAAAGTTTCTTGTGTTACTGGCACCATCTTTGTAGTTATATATGAATACAGAAAAAAATACTGTTTTGCTCTCAGTATAACTGTATATGGTTAATAAAGTTTTATCATATCTTCATTTTTCTACCTGAACAGGTGATGAAAATTCAGCAGATTCTTCATCAGATAGGATAATAACTTGTTTGGCTTATTCCCATTATAGAAAGAGCTAACTAGGCCAATCTGGGTTTTTGTTGTTGTAGTTGTTGTTTTGTTTTTACTGGAAAAGTGAGACAACGGTGAATAGAAAGAACCTCATTTTAACAATTCAGCTTAAGAGACTTTTAGGAACATTTAGTAAGAATATACTTTATGAAATCTGGCTTCACACACTTCATGCTGTGTGTCCCCAGGCAAGTCACTTAATTCCCATTGCCTAGCCTTTACCATCCCTGCCTTATACACAGTATTGATTCTAAGATGGAAGGTGAGGGTTTAAAAAAAAAGAATGTGCTGTATGCAGAATTCTATACTAGATTGATGGAGAATCAACATTTAAATAAGACCTAGTCACATCCAGTTCCTTGAGGACAGATTGATCAAATACAGCATAAAGTAAAACCATGATATTTCACCACCTGTTATTTTCCCTATTCATTGGATCAGCCCAGAATGGCTTTGTACTCCATACTCACTGGGTCCCTATCAAGGAACCGCTTCAATTTTAACCCTAAAGTGAGAAGCCTTCTCAACATCCTCTGAGGAGACAGTTAGGAGCTCCAGCTCTCAAATAGAACCCAACTGACTATCCACAACATGAAAACATTTGGGAACTTTAACCTCAGGGTGTTGCTTTTGGGGGCTCTGTATGATGCCAAAGGTAAGCCCACAGGTCTCTTGAGGTTCTCCAGTAATCCTTGTTGTTTCTTATATCTGGCCTCCATTTCTTATATATAAGAATATATACATATATTCTTATATATAC
>NW_025355996.1:0-2460 GCF_016433145.1 Gracilinanus agilis | reverse complement strand
ATATATATATATATATATATATTTATCTTGGCACAGATATAAGAAATAATGTATAAGAAGAGTTGTCCTGTTACTATACCTTAATAATTATATAAAACCTGACTTCTCTACTTGATTGAATCAGTCAAAGTTATAAATTAGGTATGAGCAAGATCTAAACACCTTTTTGAATCAATCATCAGTCAACAGCTTTATACTAGGTGGAAATAGTTGAACTAAAATGTCCTTAAATGCCACTGGATGAAGTGGAGTGACAACACACTTGGACTGTTTGAGAGATTTGATCATGGCTGTATGAGGCCAGAAAGCTACTTTGGAATCCACCATTTGGGCATAACAGTTTAGTGATGGAAGAAATCAATCCCAAGTTCCTTAGATTAAATCACTAGCAAAAAAAAAAAAAAAAAAAAAAAAAAAAGAATGTTGGCTTAGACTTCAACCTCAATCTCTTCCTTTAGGCTTGACCAGAGGATATTTTTGTAAACTTGAGAGCCACAGGATTTGAAGCTTTTCATCAGCATCTGACTCTATATTGTAGTAGCAGCTGGGATGAATACTATAATAGTCAGGAGTGGAAGAAAGACTAGACACACTGGGAGAAGACAAATCTAGTAGTCTACAAGGAAGCCTTATAAGCACACTGTGCTTAATAGGAACTTCATGATTATCCTCACAAAAGGAGAGAAAAGGACTTCTATCAAACTATGTGTGCTGGGAAGAAGCAAAGGGCAGTTATAGCAATGTAAAATTAGTAAAGTTCAAACTATTTCAAATGAAATTTAATTTTAAGGTTGAACTAGGTTTTGAAAGTAAGAATATTAAGGCATTACTTGTTACCACATTTTGGCAAAGAATGCTAAATTTTAACCTCCAAAAATTGAGGAATGAGTTGGAAGGAGTTATGAAGTCCAAACTGTCATGATCACATTGTCAAATTTTATTAGCTGGTTGAGCTGTTGTATTTCATGACAGGCAATAGCTATGAGTACAATGAATGATTATTAGCATTGGAAGTGTTTCGC
This sequence comes from Gracilinanus agilis, assembly GCF_016433145.1. NCBI lineage: Eukaryota > Metazoa > Chordata > Mammalia > Didelphimorphia > Didelphidae > Gracilinanus > Gracilinanus agilis. The sequence goes on along the minus strand of NW_025355996.1, from coordinate 1,438 downwards.
AATGAATTTAACAGGTCCATTTGAGGAAATTGCACCCTTATTATATTTTTATTACTTCATTTTAAAGGAATCTAGGATTAAAATTCTGATATATTTAAGCTTCAAACTATGCCCACCAAAACAGTGAAGATGTTTTTAAATTAAGGATGGAGAGAAAGACAGAGATTACATAACAACTCATAAAAAGCCCAAGAGCTTGAAAACATAATAGAAACAATAAAGAATGATATTAAAACTTATTAAGAAAATCAATATATCAATAACATCACACACAAACCGGAAAACATTTACAAGTCAGTGAGCACATTGGAAAATGTGAAGAATTAGAACTCAAACATTCAGAAATAGATCCCCCAAAATCATTGGAGTAAAGCCAAAGGACAGAAAAAGTAGAACATATGAGAAAGCAAAAATAAATTTTTTTAAATGGCCTGGAACACTGAGCTTCTAAAGATAATCTAGATTCTTGGAAAATATGTAGAAGTTGATTTTTTAAACAATATTGCATTTCTGAAAATTATTTTTTAAGAATATTCAGAAAGATTAGTGAAAGGAGGCAAAATTCTGGTGGAGATAAATATGGATTTTACCAGAGAAAATCCGAGATATAACATACCCATGAATATAATTGTCATCATCTACACCTCCTAAGTCAAAGTATGTTACAAGCATCCAGGAATAGTCAAATTACACACAAAAGGATTCCAGTCAGAATTACCCAGGTCTATACAATATTAATGAAAAATAAAATGAAAGGCTAAAGTCTGACACATTGAAAAGCTTCTAAAATCCAGGAAAATTGAGTATTCTCCTATAAAGAAAAAAATCTAATTTAAATGTAATTAATAGCTTTGCAACATTCATTTTAACAATCTGAATTGGATGGAATATAATGTTCAAGAAGAAATTAAAAAGTAAAGGAAAATGAGAAAAGTCGAAGAGTTGGAAAGGGTTAGGTGATACTATTATATTAATCATTATATGCCAAAAGTATGAAAAAAGTCTCACCTCATCTAAGAACCATAGAAGAACTCAAAATATATGAAGTCTGGGATTGCATGTTCTAAAAAAGGCATTAGAAATTGAATTTCTCAAGTACAAAAGAAGAAAAATTATAACAATGTTTGAAGTTGAGAAAAAGAAAGAATAATAACTATGCATAAGAACAGTATGAACTCACCCCAAAATGGAGAATGTTAGTAGTAAATATATTAGAAAAAATCCAAGAACTTTATATAAGAAACACAAATTAGAATTCAGTATTCAACACATTAAATGGCTATTATGTTTCAGGCACTGTACTAGTTGTTGGAGATACAAAGAACCACCCCTCCACCCCCATCCCCCTAAAAATGTCCCTTTAAGGAGTTTATATTGCAGTGTTTTATATATAAATAAATATAATTATACATAAAATATATAAATATAAATATATGTT
>NW_025355995.1:0-2547 GCF_016433145.1 Gracilinanus agilis | reverse complement strand
AGAGAGAGAGAGAGAGAGAGAGAGAGAGAGAGAGAGAGAGAGAGAGAAAGAGAGAGAGAGAGAGAGAGAGAATAGAAAAGAAGGGAGGGTGACCCTGGGCAAGTCATTTAACTCCCATTGCCTAGCCCTTACCACTCTTCTGCCTTGGAACCAATACACAGTATTGATTCTAAGGTGGAAGGAAAGGGTTTTACTTTTTTTGAAAAAGGGGGAGGGAGAGAGAGAGAGAGAGAGAAAGAGAGAGAGGAAACAGAAAAAAGAAAGAACAAAAGAAAGGATGGAAGGAAGGAAGGAAAGAAGGAAGGAAGGAAGGAAGGAAGGAAGGAAGGAAGAAGAGAAAGGAAGGAAGGAAGAAGAGAAAGGAAGGAAGAAAAAAGAAGGGAGGGATGAGGAGACAGAGACAAAGAGAGAGAAACAAAGAAAGAAAAGTACATTTTTTATGTATTTGTTATGTGCCAGGCACTGTATTAAGGGGCTGGATATAAAAATATTAACAAAATAGTTCCGGTCCTCAAGGAGTTAACATGCACTTTAATGGAGAAAGGCAGCCTATAAAGGGGAGCTGAAAGAATGGAGAGAAGGGAGTGTATGTGTGGAGATGGCTGAGAAAGGACATGATGTCTAGGCAAGATGAAATGAAAACCCACTGGTCGAAATCAGGCATCCCAAAGGTAAGAATGATGGCAGGCATGTAGGCAAGATGGTGTGGAGATGGCTGGGAACACAAATATTATCTAGTCTAACCCTTTCATTTTATAGATGAGGAATTTGAGTCCCAGGGAGAGGACAGACCTTTCCCAAAGACACATAGGTAGTAAGTAGGATTTGAAGTCAGATTTTCTGACTCCTAATCCAGTGTTCTTCCCACTGGATCATGCTGCCTAATATATATTATATAAGTTAAGTAGACATGTTATATAAACACCACCCTTATGCATACATACTCCCTTATTTTCTCTACTCCATGAATACTTGAAAGATTTTCTATTTCATGAATGTAGAGCCCTCCTGGTCCCCTCCATCAGCGAAGGTCACAGCTTCTCTGTGACTTCCTAGGGAAGGGAATTATCCAAGACACCCAAAGTTTAAATAAGTTACCCCAGGTCATCTAGCTAGCATTAGAGGCCAGATTTGAAGCCAGGTCTTTCTGACTCCAAGGAAAAGACTCTGCTATTTCAAAATGTCTCAACAATGAAAGGATCATAGATCTAGAAATAACTTAGGAGGCTTTCTAGTCCACCATTCTCATTTAACAGATAAAGAATTTGGGTCTCAGAGAAGTCGTGACTTGCCCAAGAATGTCCAAGACTTAAGCTGCAGAGATAGGATAATGAACCCAAGACCCTTGGCTCCAGTCCTCTTTCCATTGTTCTATGAATTTTGTTTTTACATTTTTATGAGTTGATTCTTTTTCAGAAAGAGCCAGAAATTTGCAAACCCCAAAATGAATAGATTTAGATGGTTGTAAATACTCAGGTTGTTAAATATCTAGTCTTTAAATCTGGGTCTTTTTCCTTCTAAAAACTGGAAGACGTCAAATATAAGTACATGGCTTTATGACTCTGAACTGAGAATATTATATGGCATCCTTAGATGAAAAATATTTTATCTTTCTTACATCACTTTTCTGATTTTCATCTCCTACTTCAGTAGATTTGCCTTTCTCAACTTTAAACCCCTTTACTATACAGAAGACACAGCTAATTTTTTTTTCTCCTCTCAGAGTTCCTATTAGAGCAGTTTCCCGTTGCAGTCCACTGTCCTTCCAGGGCCATTTTGGAGCCTGACATCAAGCTTTTTTATTGCTTTTTGTCATTCTGTTGACACTGTCATGCACAATCACTTCAGACCCCTGTGTCAGCATTTCAGGGTCCCTCCTTTGTACAGAATTAGTAACTATTTCATCTGTCTTTGAAGGGGAGTCATTTAGGTTCTACTTTATAGGCAAGAAGCCCTTTGGGAAAATGGGAAAATTTTGTCTCAAATTACAAACATCCTCTCTAGCTACGAGCAGCTTAGATGTTGTTAGAACTGGAGTCTGGGAAAGCCTCCACCTAACGCTGAGAAATGCCCATTAAATACATTCTATTCTAGAATAATTTGTTCTGTTCTGCCACGGACACACCCACTGGACAAGCTGTTACAGCACACAGGCCTTTGAAGAAGTCCATCCCAGGCTGCCATTTTCCCAGGCCTTTGAAGAGGCCCAAGAGAACATGTTGCTTCTATCACCCACCCCTTCAGCGTGGCCAAGAAATGTGCCTACAGTGTGGTTAGCTCACCAAGGGCGGAAGCTGGCAACTGGGCAACCCTGGGATTGTTCAGCCTTCTAATAGCAATGCAATCACTACCAGCCTCTCTCTTTCAACAGAACTTCAATCCAGGAATGCAAATCATCTCCTTTGAATGGAGAAAGCAACCACAGGGGAGGAAGAGAGTGATGGGAAGGAAAGGAGGGAAAGGAGGGAAGAAAAGGGGAAGGAAGGGAGGGAGGAAGGAAGGAAGAGAAGGAAGAAGGAAGGAAGAAGGAAGGAAAAGGAAGGAAGG
>NW_025355994.1:0-1281 GCF_016433145.1 Gracilinanus agilis | reverse complement strand
GGAGGGGAGGTGGATGATGACGATGCCCCGTCAAATGATTTGAGGGTAGCTCTGTGGATGGAGGGCCAGACCCAGAGATGGGAGGTCCTGGGTTCCAATGTGGCCTCAGATACTTCCTAGCTGGGTGACCCTGGACACATCCCTTAGTCCTCATGGCCCAGCCCTGACCGCTCTTCTGCTTTGGAACCAACACCCAGTATGGATTCTAAGCCAGAAGGGAAGGGGTTAAAAAGAAAAACCAAAATGTGGTCCAGCCTGTGGTTTTCCAGGTGAGGAAGCTGCAGCAAAGAGAAAGGGAGGGAGTTGTCCGAAGGTGGGGGCTGAGGCCAGGCTTGGAGGTCTTAGAGGTCCTCTGGGCCCGCCTTCCTCGTTTTACAGATGAGGAAATTGCAGGTCAGAGGGGTTAAGTGATTTGCCCGAGGTCACCCAGGCAGGATATGAACCCAGGTCTGGCACATCAGAGCTCTCTCACCACTGGGCCACGAGGCCCTGCCCTAGGTCACGCAGGCAGTAGGGGGACTGGCACGATTTGAATTCAGGCCCTTCAGCTCCTTCTCACATACTGTCTCCAGCCAGACCCATTTTCAGGAGCTTTTGTCCAGAGGAAGGGGAGCCGGGAGCTGGGAGTGGGGTGGCTCTGCAGGGTCCCCCCGCTGTGTCCCCCACCCTCAGAGGCAGCAAATAGCCCACCCAAAGGGGTCCCCGAGAGGCTGGAGCTCAGTCGCAACTCTCTCAGAGTCTGCCGGGAGCCTGGGGAGGGGAACCCAAATCCCCAGCAGCCCCATCAGTGAGAGGTGAGAGGCTTCTGGCACCATGACTGACCCCAGCTAGGGCAGAGCCTTGGGTTAGGGATGGATGACAGAGGGAAGATGATCCTCCTGGCCTAAGCCCCCGGCCAAACCATTCCTCCCAGGGGGTCAGTGGATTGGGAGACCAGAGGACCTGGGTTCAAATGTGGCCCCGGACATGTCCTAGCTGTGTGACCCTGGACAAGTCACATACCCAGCACTGCCCAGCCCCGACAGCTCTTCTGCCCTGGAACCAGGACACAGCATTGATGCCAAGATGGAAGGGAAGGTTTTACAAACCCAAACCAGAAGACCAAGTGACTCTGGTCACAGGAGTTGGGCCCAGACAGACTTCAGAGGCCAACTCCATCACTCTTTTTAAACCCTGACCTCCCACCTTAGAGTGTATTGGTGCTCAGGCAGAAGCGCAGAAAGGGCTAGGCAACTGGGGTGAAGTGACTTGTCCAGGATCACACAGCTAGGAAGTATCTGA
>NW_025355993.1:0-7260 GCF_016433145.1 Gracilinanus agilis | reverse complement strand
CCTTAGTTCTGGGGTCAGAGGAGCTGGCTTCAAGGACTGGCTTTGCTGCAGCTGCTGCTACTACTACTACCACCACCTCTATTACTACTACAGTTGTTACAATCAAGAATTGCTCCACTAGGCCCTGCCGGTGGCCTGGACAGAGAACCGACCTCAGAACCATGGAGGCCTGGCTCAAGTCCGGCTCTTGGCCTGTCCTGGCTAGGGCGACCCTCTCAGAGTTGGCCGGACCTGACATTATTTCCATTATTGTACTTTAAGGTCCCAAAGCCCCTTCCTGACTAGCCTCCAATGAGAGCGTCAAAGGCCACCCCTTAGTCCCATTCTCTCGTTTTACAAATGAGGAAACAGAGGAGAAGAGACTTACCCAAGGTCATATAGCCAGTAGTGGCAGAGCTGGACTTTTCTTTCTATGGATAAAAGGCGGCCTCCGGTTTCTATTTCTCAGCTCTTTCTCTTCCCCAAGATTGCTGTGGCTGCCCAGAGCCGGGATCTTAGCAAGCCCTTGCCTCTCACTCCCATAGTTCCTCTTCCTATTGAAGCCCAATAACTCCTTTGCAGAACCTTTACCTATCTGTTCCTTTCCAGAGGCTCAAAGGAAGAGATTTGGGCAGCCTACAAACCTCTCCAATTGAGAAACGAGTCCACTGAGGCTGGGGAGGTTGAGTGACTTGCTCACAGTCACACAGCTCCCAAGGAGCAAAACTGAGATTAGAACCTGGGTCTTTTGACTCCAAATTGGGGGGGAAACACTTTACCAAGCTCTCCTCCTTTCTCTTACGGATGGGATCCTTTCGGGCATGAGGAACGTTTTGGGAATGGGAGGGAAAGAGGTCCCTCCCTCTCTGCCAGACTCCTGGAGAGGAGCCTCGGCTCTAGCTGGAGGCCAAAAATCTGGGGGTTTGAATCTCAGCTCGGCTGTAGCCCGTCTTTGGGACCTTGGGCAAGTCCCCTCCAGGTCTCTGCTTCCCCTTCTGTAAAATGAGGTGCCTGGACTCCATGGCCTCTGAGGTCCATCCTCTCTTCCCATTTGACTCTCCTACCAGGGATATTATCTCCTATTTATAGATAAAGGAACTGAGGCCCACAAAGGAGGCCCAGGTGAAGAGACTTGACCAAGGTCATGCAGGCTGTAAGCATCGGAGTCAAAATTCAGCCTCAGGTCCTCTGTCTGTCAGATAAAAATCAGGAATTTGGAGTTTGATTCAGACACTTAGAGCTGTAGGATTTTGGTCAACGTATTTAAATTCCTTGGGCCTCAGTTTCTTCCTCCATCAAATGGGGCTAACACTTGCCCTGACATCCTCCCAGGCCTGTGGGGGCAGAAAGTACCTTCCAGCCTCGCATAAATGGGAGTTATTAATGTCTGCAAATGTTTTTTAATTTGTTAAGCCCCATAAAAATGGAAGGTGTTATTAGAATGCTTGGTCCGTGGCCTGATGTCTAAGAAGTCTGCTCTGATTTCTTATTGGCCGGAGATCAAACGCTCTCTTCCACCACTGTTTCTGGCATTGGCCCTCCTGACTGCCCCGCAGGCTTCTGAGAGAGAGGCAGTGACCCCCAGCTTCCCGGCACCAGCTCGGCTCTTGGACATCCGAGACCTCTTGGTGCCAGACGGATGGGTAGGGGGCGGCACGGATGGCAGGGGGGTGGCAGGCTGGTCCAGGATCTGTCCCCACTCTTGGGGCAGCTTCTTAGCTTAGCAGACCCGCTCCATGGGCCCCTTCTGAGCCTCTGCAATCTTACCGACGGATGAGGGATCCCCAGTGTGGTCCTAGAGGTGGAGAAACTGAGTCAGGGACAGGATGAAAACTCAGGAGGCTCACGCTGTGTTTGGCCCATCAGGCCACAAGTTTTAATGAGGCAACTCTTATGCATTATACTAAGAGCCCAGGGAGCCAGAGAAAGACCCAGAAGAGCCCTTGAGGAGCCCATGTTCTAATGAGAGAGACAATGAGTAAATAATTAGGGACATGGGATACACACGTACATAGAGACAGCGGTGCTTCCCTCATTTCAGCCACGTGAAACTCCCTGTGACCCCACTTGGGGTGTTCTTGGCAAAGATACTAGAGTGGTTTGCCATTTTCCCTAGCTCATGTTACAGATGAGGAAACTGAGGCAAACAGGGTTGAGGGTTTTCTTGGCAGAGAAGAGATAATAGAAGAGTCGGCCATTTCCTCCTCCAGCTTATGTTACAGATGAGGAAATGGGGGCAAATAGGGTAAAGTGACTTGCCCAGGGTCACACAGCTAGTAAATGTCCAAGACTGGAGTTGATTCCAGGCCAGTGCCCTATCCACTGTGCCACCCATGCCCATGTGTATAGACAGAGAGTGAATATGAGAGAAAGAATCAGAAAGAGTGATACATAGATAGAGACACACAAAGAAAGAAGCAAGACTTCATGGAAGGTAATCTGAAAGGGGAGGCACGAGCAGCCCGGGGGACCCAGAGAGGCACTTTGGTGGAATTCCAAACATGGGCTGATGGGCTGGTGATGTTGGTGTGAGTCTGTTTATGTGTCTCTATCTAGAGATCAAGGAATCTTGCTAAAGTAGATCCCCCAAAGCTGGAAGGTAATAGGAATCAATGTAAAGTTCTGCTGGGGGCTCAAACAGTCAATCGCATGAGGAGAGGAAAGGGAAGACCTTGCTGGAGGAGAGTTTAAAGGCAAAGGTCCTGGGCTGGAGTGATGTGGCTTCTGTCCATCTGCTGGAAGAACCATTTACCCATAGATCAAACCCCTGTTAAGCCTCTGTGTGCCAGGCACATGCCGTCCTGGGCTGTTCAGTAACAGAGGTAGAATGCCCAGCACCCGAGAGATAAGAATGCTATTCTCTGTCTCGGTTGGACAACACTGTGCTTAGAAAGACAATGCTAATAAGCCGGGCAGCATCCAGAGATGGACAGCTAGGATCTGAGCTTTAAAGCTGCAGGGGACCTTCAAGGGCATCTGGGCTAACCACTCATTTCACAGATGAGAAAACTGAGTCCTGGAGAGAGGGAATGCGTTGCCCACAGTCCACCCAGGAAGAAAGTAGCCCAGATTTGAATAGGGTCCAAACCTGGCACTCTCTCCCCCAGGGGGAAGAGGTTTGGAGATCAGGTTATGGAAGGCTTGCTTGAAAGAATTGGGGTGGGAGTAGCTAGGTGGCCCAATGGATTGAGAGCCGGGCCTGGAGACGGGAGGCCCTGGCTTCAAATCTAGTCCCAGACACTTCCCAGCTGTGTGACCCTGGGCAAGTCATTTAACCCCTATTTCCTAGCCCTTACCACTTGCTCTTCTGCCTTGGAACCAATCCATAGTATTGATCCTAAGATGGAAGGTGAGGATTTAAAAAAAGGAAAGAAAGAATTGGAGTCTTTTTAGTCTGGAAAGAGACATGGGTGGGAGCCCGAAGAACTCTGTTTGAGCATTCAAAGGGCTGGCTTGAGGAAGAAGAGTGAGACTCCCTCTGCTTGGTCCCAGGTGCTAGATAGAGGCAGGCAGATTCCTGCCTCATCTTAGGGAAAACATTCTAACCCCGCCAGCTGTCCAAAAGGGCTTTGCGAGGGAGTGAGCTCCCCATCACTGGAGGTCATCGGATCATTAGTGTCGAGCTGGAACGGGTCGTCCAGTCCAACCGCCTCATTTTGCCAAGGAGAAAACAACTGCCCTGAATGGTGAACTCATTTGAATTTGAATTCTCCAATGATGTGTGTGTGTGTGTGTGTGTGTCCTGGCTGCTTCCTGGGTTTGAATTTTGGTTCTGTCTATCTGCCTAGGTGATGCTGGACAAGTCATTTCCCCTCTGGACCTCAGTTTCCTCCCCTGTAAAATGGGAGGTTGTTCTAGAGCGAGGAGGTGCATCTCCCTGACTCGGAAGGGCCTTGGGGCCAGTCCCCTGGGTGGTGGCCCACCCGCCTGCCTGCCTTGCCTCTCTCCTAGCCCTGAGGTGCTCGCACAGCATCTTCTCGACCTTGGCTGGGCGGCTGTGTCTCTGGACGGCCTGGGATAGGTGGAGGAAGAGGCCTTGGCCCTCCCTCCCTCGGGGTGGGTTTTCAGGGCTGGAGCTCGGCCGGAGGAGGCACCTTTGGGTGCTGCCCAGGCCCAGGCTGGGGTTCGCCCAGAGGCTCTGCCCTTCCCCGCCGGACCCCGTGGCCAGCACAGGACGGCCCGTGGGCCTGGCCCTCCCGCCGCCTGAGCCAGCACACCCAGAGGGCCTTCGGAGCTCCCAAGTCTCAGGGCACAAAACCTGCACAATTCTTAGTAGTCAAAACAAACCCTCAGCCTCTATTTATACTGGGGCTGCCTGGAGGCAGCGAGGGGGAAGGCGAGGGGGGCTCCTCGACGACGCGGGCCTAATGCGTTCCAGGTGTGCAGCCCAGCCAGGCCGGCCCGGGAGGCTGAGCCAACACGGGGCACCTCTGGGCCGGCTCCCGCTCCCAGCCCCGGCTCGCCTCTGAAGCCAGGTCCCACCCCGGCCCAGGGAGGGGATCCCCGGGGAGTCCTGGGAGGGGCTGCGGCCTGAGAACTTCCCTTTCGCAGGGCTGGCCTGGATGGGGGTCTCCCTGGCCCCTTGCCAAGACCCTTCCCACTTCTCCAGCACAGGAAGGAGCGTGATCTTGGGCAGCTCAGGCGGGGAGGAGGGGTGGACCGGGGAGGCCTGGGCTGGAGGCTGGGGAGGCCTGGGGGTGAACCCGGCCTTTTTTTTTAAGCCCTTCCCTTCCCTCTTCGAGTCAGTCCTGGGGATTGGTTCCAAGGCAGCAGCTAGGCAATGGGGGTTAGTGACTGGCCCAGGGTCACCCAGCTAGGACATATCTGAGGTCAGATTTGAACCCAGGCCTGACTCTCTGCCAACCAAGTCTCTCAGCTGCCTCTTATTGGCTGTGTGATCCTAAACGAGTCACTTAACTTCTCTCAGTTTGCTCATCCACCTCAAAGAATAACTGTTGTGTCTCCCTCCTGGGCTTGGCTGGGGATGACACGGCGGCTGTCATTGCTAGGGAGCCTTTCTCCTCGGTGGGTGGGGGGGCTCTTCCACATCCCCCACCTCCAGAGCCTGGCAGCTCCCTGAGGGCAGGAATCCCACAGTAGCTCTCCCTGAACTCGGCTGCTGACTCACACGTGACCCTCCATCTCCAGCCTTTGTGCTTTTGCACAAGCCGTGCCCCCCATTCCTGGAAGATGCCTCCTAGAGCCCTTTGGGTCCTCCGAAGGTGCCCTCCTCCTGGGGCCTTTCCTGATCCCCCGCCGGGGTCCTTCTCCCTCTGAAACCGAAGAACATCCGTGGACACACGAGTGCGGGGCTTCCATCTTGGTCATTCCCCAGCCCTCGGTCCACAGTAGGGCCTCGAGAGACGGCTGAGTGCTGGGCTAACAGGCCCTTCACAAATGCTGGCTGAATCCATCGGGGTCCGGGGCCTTCCAGAGCAGCTCGGGGCTGGAGGGGGACCCCAGCAGGAATCGGGGAGCCTGGCTGGAAGAGGCTGGAGGCAGCTGTCTTGGAGGGAAGCCAGGCACTTCCACACCTCCCAGTCCGCTCCCCCCACCTCCAGCCACCCAGCCTCCGAACCCCACCTCACCCTCCAAGCGCTGCTTCCCAAGGAATCGTCCTGACCTCGGAGAGCCATCTATCAGTCGCCCCGGGCTTCCCTGCCTCCTCCCCCAGCACATCTGGCTCAGGGCCTGGACCCAGCCCTGGGCCGTGTGGGCGGAGGGACCTGCCAGCTCATCTTCTTCTTCATCATCATCACCCGACACCTAATTAGGTCCTGTCAAAGCAAAACCCTCCTTTGAGCCTCCCTTTGGTTTGGGAGGGGAAAGCGATGGATGGGAGCGTGTGCGAGTGTGTGAAGGCGCTCCAGCGGCCTTTCCTTTGGCCTCTCTCTCTCTCTCTCTCTCTCTCTCTCTCTCTCTCTCTCTCTCGACAATTTTCTGAGCAGAAACTATCGTCTGGGGCGACCCGAGACAGCAAGACTTAGTGAAGCTGAGAGAACTGGGTTTAGAACTTCCTCTAGAAGCCTGACGTGGCCACTGGCCCCCGATTTCTCCATCCAGACAATGGGCATCCTGATACTTAGCTCGTCCAAGATGGCCTTGGACGGTCGTTGTAAAAGTGTTTTGCCTTAAAGTGATAGAAATGTAGGATTGTTTTGAAGCCCTTCCCTTCCCTCTCAGAATTATACTGCGTATTGGTTCCAAGACAGAAGAGTGGCCAGGGCTGGGCAATGGGGGTCAAGTGACTTGTCCAGGGTCACCCAGCGAGGAAGTGTCCGAGGTCAGATTTGAACCCGTGGCTCTCCATCCACTGAGCCCCTGGCTGCCCCCTGAGAGATAAGATTTGTTATTGTTATTTGCAATGGAAAGGATGATGGATGGGGTCGTCATCGTTGGCCCCATCCATCCAGTGACTCCATGTCAACCTAGAGTCTTTATTCTCCTTCACCCCTGCCATGTTTTGCTATTTCTACTGTCACAACATGTCTTGCATGCGCCCCCTTCTCTCCTCTGGTGCAGACCCTCCTCACCTCACACCCAGGCTTTTGATGTACACAGCTGGCTGGGGTTTCTACGGCATCTTTCCCACTCCAGGCCAGTGGTCTTCCTAAAGAAAAATCTAGCCCTGTTACTCCCCTCCTCAGTAAACTCCAGTGGCTCCCTATCACTGCTGGGATCCAATCAGAAACTCTTCCCAACCTATCTTGACTGTCTTCCTACAGTTCGTTCCCTTCTCCTCACTCTAAGACCCCCCCTCAAACCCCATCGGCCTTCCTGCCGGTCCTCACTCTGGACACTCTGGGTCTCTTCCCTGGCTGTCCATCCTCTCTGCTGGGGATTCTCTCCCTCCTCCTCCCCTTGGCCTCCCGGCGTCCCTCATCTGCTGCATGAGGTCTTTCCCTCCTTCCGCATCCCAGCTCGCACCCGCATGCATGTTCCTCATTGGAAGGAGGTGCCCTGAGGATGGGGACCCTAGTTCTGCCTTGTGGGGTCTCCCCTGCCCTTAGCCCAGGAGGCACTGAAGAAGCGTTGGGTGCTGGATGAGGCTGAGCTGAAATTCCAGCTCAGGCACCAACAAGCTGTTACTAACTGGGTGACTTGGACAGCGTCACTTCCTCTCTGAGGGCCTCAGTGAGTTCATCCTTACAATGGGAACATGGCACTGGACCAGACAGCCTTGAAGGTTCCTTTCAGCTCTCTCTGGATGATCAGAAAGAAAAAGCAGCAAAGGGGAGGGGAGGTGGATGATGACGATGCCCCGTCAAATGATTTGAGGGT
>NW_025355992.1:0-1165 GCF_016433145.1 Gracilinanus agilis | reverse complement strand
TCTCTCTCTCTCTCTCTCTCTCTCTCTCTCTCACACACACACACACACACACACACACACACACACACACACACACGCTCATGTAAGGATCAGGAGCTGGACAACTCACCTGGAAAATTAGAGACAATGAGTTTTGCCATTCTCACACCAGTATCACTTGGTGGGGAGGGTCAGCAGAGCTACCCAGAAGACCATCAGAAAGGCCCCCAAAAGTCAACGAACTTCTGAGTTGGTAGGGACTGGGAGGCCACTGAACCACCACCCCAGCCATACCCTCCATCTTCTTAGCCAACAAAGGATCATCCCACTTGAAGTCCTCCAGTGATGGAGCACTCACTACCTTAAGAGACTATGTATTTCACTGCAATGGCTATTTTTTTCCTATCTTTTGTAATTAATTCTATCTTTTATAACTTCTACCCATTCTTCAGAATCTTAGGGAGGGGAATGAGGAGGATGAGTGGGGCAGGTAATCCCTTCACAAACTCTTCTCTGATGCTGGAGGCCATCCCTGAAAGCTGCTATGGCCAAAAACTTCATGACCTTAGAACCTCCCCAAATGAAGCTAGCTTGGCTATGCATGGAACTACAGGCTATTCCCAGGTGCAGTATAGAGAGTGTTTGGAATTGGGATTGGCTGCCTTGGGTTTGAATCTTAGCCCTGCCACACTTTATCTTGAGAAAGTCACTTCTCTAATGAGTATGACAGGCGAAAGATGAGATGACTGAAGAAACAAAGGTTCACGCTTCGGAGAGCATCAATTTATTAAGCGATGTGTGACAAATGCCCAATAAACTGGGGCCTATCGCCTTCCTCAGCTTTGGCACTGGACCCCAAATACTGGGGGCATAGACTTTTAGGATTAAAAACAATTCATCAAATAAGATCAATTAGTTAAAAGAAGATAGTTTTTTCAACAAGGATACAACATTAAGGAACCTGATTTCTAATTGGAGGAAAGATTAGGGACTTTTCAAGCTGGGAAGGGAAGAGGAAATGGGTGTAATTCCCTGAAATCAGAAAAATAGGTATCCCTACTAACAGGGACCTGGTGTCTGTAAATAATCAAAGGAACACAGAAGCAATCACTTCTTAGCATAATCTTTTCTTTTAAACCCGAATATCTTTTATATATATATATATATGTATATATATATATATATC
>NW_025355991.1:0-1162 GCF_016433145.1 Gracilinanus agilis | reverse complement strand
ATATATATATATATATAAAGACTTTGCTGCCTTTCCAAACTTATTGTTCCAACTCTCCTTCATAGGAATCTGTCCCTTCTTAGTCTGAGTTTTCTGAAAGAGCTTCTTTAATGTATTATTCACCCAATCTTCCATTTTCTGGAGCTTTCTACTACTATCTGGAAAGGGATTAGCATTTACATCTAGGCCAGAATTCAAAAAGTCAGTGGAGGTTTCATCCTTCTCCTGTTTGACTTTCTAAAGCTAATTCAGGTTCTGATTCTGGGGCACATTTGTTCTTATGCCCTGAACTTTATCCTCTTAAGGGAATGGAGGGTTCTGGTTTTCAGGGGAGCATTCTTGCTCATCCTCTCTCTCTGCTTCTAAGGGACTCTTCGTTTCTCCCTCAGAGCCACTCAGGGATTTACTAGTAAATTCAATTATTCATTCAATTCTCCATCTTAGTAGTGTTACCCCTTCCATCTTTCCTTAATTTTCTCCCTAAAATTTTGGCCTTGCCATAGCACAACTTGTCCTACTTCCCCGAGGCTATATCTCTTGCTCTTCTCTTGCTACTTGTCAAGAATAAAAAGACTTTTTATTATTCTCTTTCAGAGTTTCAGTATCTTGCTTCCCTCATTCTACCCCAACTCAAGACTAGTCCAGGATGTCTCCTGCTCCTGCTATTCTTCCTAAGCTCTTCAGAACAAAGAGGTCCAGTGTTTACACTAAGGACTTAATTTTGTGGCAACTCTACCTTGCCAATTAGCTCAGATCCAGAAATTATTGATCTCCACCCACTGCTATCTCAGCTCAGATCAATACTCCTTTCTGGATCACAACCTTGATAACCAAGCCAGGTGCGCCTTTCAGCTGTCTTGTACCTATACAGGAAACTGGAGGAACCACTTCCATTTTCCACTCTGAAAATTGCCCTTCAACTTGACTATACGCAGGCCTCTGACAAGATCCCAGCTCAGATCAACTAATCATACATGCTGAATCTTTCTACCTGGCACTGGACACTTTAGGATTTCTCCTTTTCAGTCTAGAAGCTCAACTTCACTCTCTTTCTCCACTTAGCCTTATTATTACTACTGTCATCTCAAACTTCCTAATTAGAAATTCCCTTCTCCAGACTTGTCTCTCTCTCTCTCTCTCTCTCTCTCTCTCTCTCTCTCTC
>NW_025355990.1:0-5892 GCF_016433145.1 Gracilinanus agilis | reverse complement strand
ACTGTTCTCTCTAAGTATACTTATTCTAGCTACCCTGATGATAATAACAATTTTTAAGAGTCCATTGTCTTATCATAGTATCTTTTCTTATATGAACACAAATAATTTGAACTTATTGGGTCCCTTAAAAAGGTTTTTTGTTGTTTGTTTTTGTTTTTTCCTTCTTTAATTACCTTTTGTGATTCTCTTGAGTTCTGTTTGGGTACCAAATTTTCTGTTTAAGTCAAATCTTTTCTTTATGAATGCTTAGAAGTCTATTTTATTAAATGACCATACTTTCTCCTGCAAGAATATAGTTAATTTTGCTGAGTAATTGATTATTGATTATAGACCCAGTTCCCTTGCATTCCAGAATATCATATTCCATGCCTTCCAGTCCGTCAGAGTGGATGCAGCCAGGTCCTGTATTGTCCTAACTGTGGTCCCATGATATCTGAATAAATTCTTAGCAGCTTGTAGTATCTTTTCCTTGATCTGGTAATTCTTGAATTTGACTATAACATTCCTAAGCATTATCAATTGGGAAATAAGTGCAGGAGATGGCCTGTGGATTCTTTCAATCTCCACTTCTCCCTCTTGTTCAAGAATGTCAGGGCAGTGTTCTTTAATAATTTCCTATAGAATGATATCCAGGCCTTTTCTTTTGTCACAATTTTCAGGTAGTCCAATAATTCTCAAATTGTCTCTTCTAGATCCATTTTTTGAGTCTGTTGTTTTATCAATGAGGTGTTTCATATTTTCCTCAATTTTCTCATTCTTTTGATCTTGTTTAATAGACTCTTGTTGCCTTGTAAAGTCATTTTCTTCTAGTTGTTGGATTACAATTTTTAAAGACTGAATTTCATCCCTGGATTTTTGGTCATCCTTCTCTTTCTGGTCTGTTTTTCTTCACAGCTCATCTTTCACTTTCTTTGCCTCATTTTTAAGCTGGTCGATTCTGGCTTTCAAGACACTGTTTTCTTGTTTTGGTTCATGCGCCTCTATTTCCAAATAACTTACTTTGCTTTTTAAGTTCTTTTCCCAATTGTTTTAAGGCTCTCTAAATTTTTTTTAATTGTGTTTTGAGTTCTTCCAAACCCTGAGTCAGATTCACTAGAGTTTTGGTGTTTTTGCTTGGTGTGCCTTGGTCCTCCTCTGATCCATTTGCTCTTTGTTCATTATCTGGATAGAAGCTGTTGATTGTAATTTCTTTTTTCTTTTTCTTTTGTTTACTCATATTTTTATCTTCTTTGTCTCCTGTCATTGATTGTAATCTTGCTGTTCTAATTATTTTCTGGTTCTGTGGGCTTGGGCTATTCTGTCCTGAAGGGCTTCATCCCTTCTCTGCTGATTTACTAGATTGGGCTGATGTAGTATTAATGAGCCCTGAGGCCAGATCTTCCCCAGTTGGCAGTAGAAGCTGAAGGTATAGATGAAGGTGTGGAGGCTGAAGAGAGCTGTGCTTTCTGCCCTCTTATCAAAGTATTCTGTCATGGTTTTAGCCTTCACTCTAGGATTTGAGTCAGCAGGATTGTTACAGTGAATCTCAGCGGAGTTGATCTGGGGAGAGTGTTGGAAATTGAGCTTCCCTGCCCTCTGAAGGCTTCTTATCTGCCCTATTGATAGACTAGATTAAGCCAAGGCAGAGCTGGTCTACAGAGCTAGTTGTGCCCTGAGGCCAAAATCTCAAGAAGAGGAGGCCCAAGATGGAGAGTAGTGTTGCAGCTAGGCTGCCCTCTCCTCCATGCCTCTCCTCCAGCTATGGTTAGAGAGCCCTGAGCCTGGCACAGCTGTGGCAGCAAAGCACTCCCTCAGGGCTGGAGCCTTCACCCCTAGATTCTAATCACCACTGAAAACACAGCACAGTATGTGAGGGAGGGTCCTGGGACCTTCCTTCTTCCTTTTCCTTAAACCTGAGAATTCAGGCTTCTCTGCATACCTTTTAAGTTAAATCAAGCAGGAGCGTCCCTGGTTCTGAACTGTTGTTAGATTTGGTTTTCTGTCCCCTCAAAGCACTTTGATTGGTGTGGGAGGGTTTTCACAGAGGTCTGGACTTTTATTGTTTCTAAGCAGCCTTCTTGACTCTGCCCACCCTTCCCCACAATATGTCTTAAAAGATAAACTGAATCTAAAAACTGTGAAAAGATTTAAATATTAGAAAAGTTTTATTTGCTTCTAGAGCAGATCCATCAGAAGCCACTGACTTATTGAGCAAAAGACTGCCCTCCCTTTCCCTCCTTCCTTTCTCATCCCATCTCTTCTCTTTCTATCTGTTTTTCCCCTTCATTTCACTTTCCCTTTCCCTTTTCCTCTTCTATTCTTTCTTTCCTTAGAATATATCTCTGCTATAATGAATATTTAAATAAGCATTGTCGACTGGTCCTTTCAAGTATCTGGGACTTTGTGTGAATCAGTACCATGTATAACATAAGCATTTATTAGTAATGAAAATAATGGTTTAGAGTGGAGTGACATTGAGTTGGTTGAAATATTAAGGAGAAGTTGTATTCAAGATACCCACCACACTATCTCCCAAGAGATAGAGTTGCTCTTCATCATTTATCTTAAAGGTAATTCTAGTCTAGCCTCAATTTGGGGGATCTTGAAACTGGGACCTGACCACTGGGACTAAGGTGAATAATCTCTACACTTGGAAAAGTGGAAGGAGGTTGAGACTCTTACCCCTCTGAGAGCAATTAATTTGCAAATTCAATCTGATTGAATGTCTGTATTCTCTGAATCTCTTAAAAAGACCCTAAGGATAGTTGAATATCCCCAAGGAGAAGGGAAGCAACTAACATCCCCCATATCTCCTTTAAACACCCCTTCCATAATGACCCCAATGATTTCTGAAGACAATAGAAAAGAGCTAGGTGAGATTACAACCATCTTGAAAGGGGACCCCTCCCCTACTTGTACCTAGAAGACAGTCACTTTGAATGGCAGATAAATAAATTTACCAGAAGATCCATCAAACCTCCTCAGGGCTTTGGAGGACAGGAAGGAGCTAAGGACATTTCACTAGTCTATTTGTGATCTAGAATGTATCAAGACAAACACTTCCTCCCAGTAAACCTTACCAGGAATAATAGGGTGAGTTTAGCCAATCTATTTTTCTTCATTTATCTGTTGGCTATTTTCAATTTTTAGCCCTTCTACTGATTTCAACAAAAAATCTTGTATTAATATTAAAATACTTTATGGAATAATAATAGCAAAGAATTTTAAATCTAGAAATCAAAATACTATAAGCCCAAGGAAGGAGCCTTAGAAAATAAAATAACATCAGAGCTAAAAGGGACCTTGTAATAGAACATGGAATGTTGTATTGGGAGTTGATCATGGGACACACAATACAAAAATTTAGAATTGGAATGAATCTTGGAACAGAGAATACCTCAGTTGAAGGGGATCTTAGAACTCTGAACATAGAATGTCAGCCTTCAAGAGATATTAAGACAAATAACATAAATTTTAGAGCTGGAAGGTGCTTTAGAACATAGACTATAGAAATTTAGAGGTAGAAAAGATCTTTGAAAATTCAACAGAATGTGTAATAACTGTAACCTAACTTATTAATTGTCTAGTCTAGCCCTCTAATTTTATGGAGAAGGAAAATGAGGCTCAGGGAGGATGTTACTCAAATCTTTATTAGCTATGTGACCCAAGACAAGTCCCACAGAATATTCATCTTTTAAATATAAAGTATTTGAAGATTTACAAGGCTCTCTTCTCAAAAGAACCCTGGTAGATAGACCATATAGGTATTTTCCTTACCATCTAACAGATGAGGATTTAGAGGTTTGGAGATGATGTATGATTTTCCAATGATAATATTAGCTGATGAGCATCAGATAAGGGACCAAATGAAGGTCTGACTCCAGTTCAAGCTTTCTTTCCATAATGATCATTTCCCCCTGATCAGTAAGGGGTTGGCATCATATTATAGCAAGGATTCTAATTGAGATCCAAGATATATGTTCACGTGCTGTTCAACATTTTTTTTTATCAAAGACAGATGAAGGCATGAGTGGCAAGGTAATCAAACTTGCAGCTTCAAACATTTTCTAGCTCTGTAATGTCAGCAAGTCACTTAACATATGTCTGCTTCAATTTCTTCATCTGTAAAATGGGGTGATACAAAGTTGGGAAGTAAACTTAAATTTCAAAATACTTTGACAGATTAGAAAAAGAGTTTAAATGTGATAATAACTATCATTTATTTAGGTCCTTAAAGTTTACAAAACGACTTACAAATATTATCCTATTTTATCTTCATAGCAATCCTGGAAAGTAGGTGTTATTTTTATCCTCATTTTACAGATGAGGAAACTGAGACAAACAGAGGTTAAGTGGCTTGCTTGGAGCCACCAAGTAAACAGATGCCTGCAGTTGCATCTGAATTGTCTTTGATTCTAGGCTCAGCCCTCTATCCACAGTACCATCTACATCTTATATTTATTTCAATTTTTAAAATAAAATTTTATTGTAAAAATCAGCATGATAAGGTTAAAACTGCAGAGTTGTGGCTAGGTCTAAAAAATATTTGAGGTTTTAGCAAGCTAAAATTTTAATATTGAAGGACAATGTTTGGACATGATAGCAAGAAAAATTAAATATATTCTTAGACTACATTTGGAGAGGTCTAGGGAGATGATAGACTGATAATGCTCTGGTTAGAAAAAAATCACTTTGGACAGAAAATTGAACATCTAAGTATATCCAGAAGGAATTGAGAATGAATGTGAGAGGACTAGGGTCCATGCTATGGGATATCTTGAGGAAGAGATCTTTGAAAGCTCTTCTAATCCTAAAATCCTGTGATCCTGTAAACTAAGCTTAAGCTTGTTGTATCCGGAACCCTTTTGACAGTCTGGAGAAGCCTATGGACTCTTTCTCAGAATAATACTTTTAAATAATTGAAGGAGATGTTAAATGTAAGCTAAAGGTAAGTGAAAATAAAGATGTAATTTTTCCTATCTACATTCAGTGATCATCTAAATGCTATTATTCATGGATCCATAGAACTGCTGTTCTATAAAGTGTTTTCTCTAGGCTGCGAATTTCCAATTACTTCAATTATTCCCTTAGGAAAAAGAGAAGAAGACTAGTTAGGGATATGAAGTTAAGGATCCAAAATAGCTGTCTTTTAGTATTTGAAATGTTACCATGAGAAGAGAGATTCAACTTGCTCTTAATGGGCTCAAAAGGAGGGAATCTGCAGAATGGCATTAAGTCTTTTATATTATTAAAAATGTTTTTATGTTGGAGTTCTGCCAGAGCTGATGGGTTTCTGAAAATAGTGGATTCTCTTCTCAAAAGGGCTTTAAGGAGAGCTTAGATGACCACTTCCCAGAGATAATGTAGAAAGTACTTGCTCAAGGAATGGTTAACCCAGAAGACCTGGTGGTTTCTTCCAGTTATGAAATTCTATTA
Source organism: Gracilinanus agilis (assembly GCF_016433145.1). NCBI lineage: Eukaryota > Metazoa > Chordata > Mammalia > Didelphimorphia > Didelphidae > Gracilinanus > Gracilinanus agilis. Next base: position 477 of record NW_025355990.1, on the reverse strand, counting down.
TGCTATGAAGCTTTTCCTTCTTCTGTTTGATGTCTTCCGTTTCTTTAACCAAATCTCATATGATAAAATGTTCAGATCCCTTTCCCCTTACTGGTTCTCCTCCAGACCAATCCCCTCTGCATTTGTCAAACTGAAACTCAGCGAGTAGGTATTTTCTACTGATTTGAAAGAGCTACCTACAAGCACTCTCACCTTTGCATAGCTCTCTAAGGAGAGGTTGACTAGGGACCATATAACTCTAAATGAGATACAAGATTCCAGGGTGTGCAGAGTATCCAAATACTCTACATTTTGTGGTTCAAAAAGAGTGAAAGGAGAAAGAATAGAAATGCAATCCAATTTGGTTTGGTTTCCATTCAACAGCACTTATTAAGCACCTATTATGTGCCAGCTAGGCAGCTAATGGGCACAGTGAATAAAGAGCTGGATCTTGAGTTAGGAAGCTCAAACTTCAAATCCAGCTTCATATACTTACTA